>NW_019525134.1:3277169-3283731 GCF_002814215.2 Seriola lalandi dorsalis | reverse complement strand
CATGCAGAACAGCAAGGGCAGGTGGGTCACAGACCTCTTGTTTATGAACTGTGATGTATTGCAACGGTGACCATCACCATTGCTAAGCGTGACGGTGCTTCAGCTTTTTGTCTTGTCGTTTTTAGAACTCCGCTGCATGAAGCTGTGGCATCAGGGAATGAGCCCGTGTTCAGCCAGCTGCTACAGTGCAAACAGTGAGTTACGTTCTGCCTTCTTATGGAATTAGAGCGTTTGTGGAACATCACACACATTGTGCTTGGTGTTCAAATAATTGAACTCTAATTGACTAAAATGGATAATGTACGATTCCTTCACAGGTCCTTTTGAAAATGTTTCAGGTTGTCTGGACGTCCATCTGTCCCGTTCTTTTGAAGGCAATATCTCAGTAAAGCCTTGAAAGAATTTCTTCAAATTTGATATAAACGTTCACTTGGACGAACTGATTAGAATTTGGTGGTCAAAGGTCAAAGGTCACTGTGACCTCATAAAACACGTTTTAAGTCATAACTCGAAAATTCATACACTAATTATGACAAAATTTAACACAAATGTGTAATAGGATAAAATGATGAAGTGGTGAAATTTTATATTAAAATTAGGTCAACTTCACTGTGACGTCACATTAGTCTGCAAAAAAGCTTTTCTGGCAATTATTTAACACTAAGTCAGGAACAGAAGGGGAGGTTGTGACCATATTTCCTGCAACTTCACTCGTTGGCGGAGGCAAACAACTGCGAGGTGGTGATTGTAGTTCTAAGCTGACAGATAAGATTAGACAACAAATGTAACCTACTTTTATGAGCTAAGTCATTTTCTAACAACACCAGCATACATCACAGCTAGTGAATTTAGACATTTTTAATTTCAGAATTTCTCATGAAGACAATCCTGTTTAAGGGCACCAGTATTCAAGTACATACATGTCACCCTGGTCATGTCGCCTCCAAAGATAATCCTGTGTGTAACCTGGTGTAATCTGTCCATCTTGTTAGGCTTGACCTGGAACTCAAGGACCATGAGGGCAGCACACCTCTGTGGCTGGCCCTGCAGTATATCACCGTGTCTTCAGACCCCTCAGTAAACCCATTTGAGGATGATGCACCAGTAGTGAATGGCACCTCATTTGACGAGAATAGCTTTGCAGCACAGCTTATCCAGAGAGGAAGCAACCCTGATGCTCCTGACACTACCACAGGTGCTTTTCAGTAACCTCACTACAGTCATTTCTGTCTAAATGACTAAATGACTTTAACACGCTTCATCTCCCTTCATTCTGTCCTTTTGTAGAAAACTGCCTCATGCAGAGAGCAGCTCGGGCAGGCAACGAGGCAGCTGCTCTTTTCCTAGCTACTCATGGAGCAAAGGTCAACCATGTCAACAAATGGGTGCGTATGAACCTTAAGTCACATAACTGCCAAACAGTTGCTTAGTTTCAGACCTGTAATGTGTAGGTACTATTTCCTTTTAACAGTTTAAAATTCTGACCTTTATCACAGTGTCCTCAGGCCAGTCAGTGTAATTTTTTTCAAAGGTCAAAATAAATTCAGTCAAGTACATCAGCCTCTCTGAGTTTTAGCAAATTTGGGCCAGTGGCATCAACTCAGATATATTTTATAGATGGCTGGAGAAAATGACAAATGACAAGCTTTATTCTCTTCCCCTCATTTTATTCACTGGTAAAAAAAGAGTAAAATTCAAAATTTAAATTGTACTCCTCATGTCATTGAGTGTAAATGTTTGTTTTTTTTATTTACTCTTTCTTCATATAATGCCTCACAGGTGTGGGACTAGTGCATCTGTAACATGCAGTGGATTGCAATCAAAGATCATGAATCTGAAAATTCAAATCTGAATTTTTATGTCTGCACAAATTAAATGTACTTAAGAGATAAAACCAAAATCATAAGATGATGATGAAACTATTTTGTATTACTAATGAAAACCTTATTCTTTCAGGGTGAGAGCCCACTTCATACAGCATGTCGCTGTGGCCTGGCAAGCCTGACGGCAGAGCTGCTCCAGCAGGGGGCCAACCCCAACCTGCAGACCCAGAAGGCTCTGCCTGACGACACCCTTGGTGTGGCTATGCAGACCCCCCTCCACATGGCCATTGCTCACAACCACCCAGATGTGGTCTCTGTCATCCTCGAGCAAAAAGGTCGGTGTATGTTTTGGGAGTCGGATACATTTGAATGCCTGGAACTGAACTGTAAAACTGGCAGATATTAAGCTATTTCTGATTTACATGATTACACGTTATCAGTAATGTACTCAGACGTCCCAAAATGCATCTACTTAATTCTTCCTCGATCTATTGCAGCCAATGCACTTCATGCCACCAACAACTTCCAGATCATTCCAGACTTCAGTCTCAAAGACTCCATGGATCAGACTGTGCTGGGCTTGGCACTCTGGACAGGTAAACAGCACTGCACCTAGTAATATAGTTGATTATGCATTATGAAAATGATGTTTTTGCATGATGATCTGTGTATGTGATGTATAACATGTATAATTTGGCCCTGTCAGGTATGCACATTATAGCAGCTCAGCTGCTGGGCTCAGGGGCTTCTATCAATGACACTATGTCCAATGGACAAACCCTGCTTCATATGGCCATCCAGAGACAGGACAGCAAGAGTGCCCTCTTCCTTCTTGAGCATCAGGCAGACATCAATGTTAGGTAATGCATGGTTTATTGGACAGTTTTTTTTTGTTTGTTTTGTTTTTTTTTAGCCTTCATTAGTCAGCTGACAGTAGAGAGATGACAATAAGTGGTTAGAAAGATGGGAATGAAATGTCCCTGGCCCTGACGTGGTTGTTTGTGATCAGTGCATTTACCCCCTCCAGGGTGCCCCTGTCCTCTGGTATTCTTCTGTTATTTGAACCAGATTCAGTGACACTTGATCAGTAATGTGCAGGAGTAACATATCACAACCTAAGATTGGACCTAAAACAGTAGTTTTGGAGGAAATATTTTATTTGAACTTATGTGTCATGAAAGGACCCCTTAATTCAACCATTATTAGAGACAAATTAATTCCAGGCATTCTTTAAGCCACCTGCCAGTGTCCAGTTAAAAGGTTTCAGCTTAAGGAGTTTTTAAATTGTTCTCACTAGAGTCTATGATTCTTCTGTATCTTATGTCTATATCTCTTTTTCTCTCCACTATAAGGACCCAAGAGGGACAAACAGCACTACAGTTGGCCATCAGTAACCAGCTGCCACTGGTGGTAGATGCAATTTGTACAAGAGGAGCCGATATGTCTGTGGTGAATGACAAAGGGGACCCTCCACTGTGGCTGGCTCTCGAGAATGGCCTGGAGGATATTGCATCCACACTGGTGAGACAAATTTTATACACAACCAATTTAGAGATGATAGTACCCTTTTAATTCCTCGTTGGTATTGGCAATGCACGGAAGTCATTGTTATACAACATGTGTTTTATAGATTTCTATCAGGGAAACGATCATATTTTCTTGTATTTTGATTTTGTCTCCTTTTTTGTCCCACCTAGGTTCGCCATGGCTGTGATGCCACCTGTTGGAGCACAGGGCCCTCTGGCTGCCAGCAGACCCTCCTGCACAGAGCTGTTGATGAGAATAATGAGGTCTCTGCTTGCTTCCTCATCCGCAGGTCTGCCAGTTCTCCTTACCATATGGGTTTGGGAAATGTGGATGCACATATTTGCTTAATCTTTGGATATGGGCAAATCAATATACTAAGATTTTTACAAAAGTCATGTCAATGAAAGCAATTGTGCAAGTAAAAATATAATCAGACTAAAACGAGCAACCTGACTGTTTTATAAGCTTTTACTGAGATCGATGTATCTAGGTGTCTTAACTTACTGTCTGTGTTATGTGTGTGTAGTGGGTGTGACGTGAACAGCCCCAGACAGCCAGGCCCTAATGGGGAAGGAGACGAAGAAGCCCGAGATGGACAAACGCCCCTCCACTTGGCAAGCAGCTGGGGATTGGAGGAGGTGGTGCAGTGCCTTCTAGAGTTTGGAGCTAATGTTAATGCACAGGTCAGTCCTGTCACATCAGAGGGTCCATTTTTCTCCGATAGTACTAAATGAGTTGTAAACATGTTCTATTTCTCACTGTATAATCCTGTGTCTGTCAATTCATCAGGATGCAGAGGGCAGAGCTCCCATCCATGCTGCGATTAGCAGCCAGCACAACGTCATCATACAGCTCCTCATTTCCCATCCAGACATTCGTCTCAACATCCGCGACCGTCAAGGAATGACCCCCTTTGCCTGTGCCATGACGCACAAGAACAATAAGGCGGCAGAGGCTATCCTCAAGAGGGAGCCAGGCGCTGCTGAACAGGTAGCACTGGCGTAAATGCACCAGTTAATCTTAAGGACTGCTTTTGCATCAAGAAAAATTGTGTACAGTCACAGTATTAATCACTCCTGACCTCAAACTTCTGTTTCTGTCCAGGTGGACAACAAAGGGCGTAATTTTCTCCATGTGGCTGTGCAAAATTCAGATATTGAAAGTGTCCTGTTCCTCATCAGTGTCCAAGCTAATGTCAACTCCAGGGTTCAAGATGCAGCCAAACTCACCCCTCTCCACCTGGCCTGTCTCTTATACACATCTTTCAGCCAGATCTTTCCCTCAGGAAAAAAAGAAACCAAAAACAAAGCTGAAAGCTTAAAGAAAAGATAAAGATAAAGGCTAAAAAAAATCTGTTATTGCAGGTTTAATATTGTAAGTTTTCAGGGGTTCAATCGAATGTTCTGTAAAGCTCAATGACAGCATGGAGCCCTGGATAATTAAGGGACCTAGAGTTCTCATGTGTGGAAGAAGGCTGCTGCCTTTTGTGCTTGATCACAGTGAAATGGACATTAATGTCATTAATCTTAGAGGACTGTTACCGTAGACAATAGGTTGCGTCTCTGTTGCCTGCTCCTCCTCTTTCCTTAGGGACTCTGAGGTTTCTAGTTTATCTACCTGCAAGGCAAAGACATAAGAGCAGTTAGAATGAATCCAGACCACTTAATAAGTAAACAACAAACTATACAAGTTAAAAAAATTAGAAACAGTTAAACATACAATATATGTGTTTACTATTCTGTGATGGGTTTTCTGACAAGTAGAAGACTCATGTGGGACGCAGGACAAAACAAAACCCAACTGACAGGAACAGAAGACGGTTTCAGGTGACTGAACCAGAACTATTTGCTTAAGCCTTTCACTTTATCTGCAGCTGCAGATTCCTACATTTTGCACTGAATAGCAGTACTAATGCATTAATGAGTATTGTCCTCAACTCCTTTCTTGTGCCTATAATGCAAAGCAAGAAGTCCAACTAGTAATGCTAAGTGGTAGGAAACTGAAGAAGAAATAAGAAAAAAAGAACCTTAAACTAATCTTTTTCATTCATTATGTTAGAACTGCCTGGGTGGTCTGCCTGACAGTAACAACAGAAATAGCAAATTCTTCAATAACACAGAAAAATAACTTCTTCAGGCAGCAAGTCAGATGCAGCAATATGCAAAATGTGCTGAGGGGAAAGCAGCAGCACCTGGATGCAAATTATTTCTAGAGTTAAATGTAAGAGATGATCAGCAGTGCACGTATTATATGAATTCATCAATCAGTTCTCCATGCCTCTTTTTTCTTTTTTTAATCTTAGTTCTCTGCACACAATTCCAACAAGCTGACACTTCACTGTCCCATGCTCTAAGTGTTACACTGGCTGCAGCACTGAGATGCAGTTTGGGAGGAGGAGCAGGAGAAGGAGGAGGAGGAGGAGGAGGAGGAGGGTGGAGGGTGAGTCTCAGGCCAGGTGCTCCCTACAGGAAGCCAGGCACAAAGAACAGCCTGCTGCTATATATCAGCAATACACGTTGAACACATGCTTGTGCCAGTAACCAGATAATACAATAACACACATCAACCTTTAAAAAAAAAAAACCAAACACATTCAGCTTCATATTGTGCAGTGTCATTAACTGAGAGGAAATGCACTTTTAAGTGAAGTAACAGAATTTCTTGTACTTGTTGAAGCTTGTCAACTAAATGGTTGAAATTTTAATTCATTCGGAATGTAAAACAACCGTGATCAAAGCTATTGCGTTAAGTGCATTTTCTCCAACAAACCCACTGAGTAGAATGTATTGTATTGTACAATGTATTTTATGGACCTGTGGTTTAACATCTGTTGTAGTCTGCTTCAGGTTCTAGTTCTTTAAAACAGGGGATAGGGGCGAAGGGTGGTTACTTAACAAGTGGCACAACACACACCTTATATTCACATTGTCGACACACAAAGTGAGTTAGCTAGGTTACAATCATTTCTCATCTACTGCAAGTATCATCTTATTCCTCACTTGTTCCTCATCACTGTCCCATCCTGAAGCCAATTTCATCTGCACATGTTTCTTGACTAAAGTTATAATAAAAATAATATATTCAGGGGTTCCTTAAGAGATACTGTAGTTGGTCATCAAGGTCATCATGACAAGTATTATATTTACTTCAGTTCATTAGAAATAATATTAATGCTGTTAACGCAGCAGACTGCTACAGTTTTTTTTGCAGAT
>NW_019525134.1:3243257-3277119 GCF_002814215.2 Seriola lalandi dorsalis | reverse complement strand
CGATTAAAACATCTGAACGTTAGAACGTAACTTTCTGTAGACTATAGAGTCAACTTGCGTGTCTCTTTTTTGTCATCTGTCTGCTTAGGGGTCAGTCGCCAATGCACGTACTAGGCCATTATGGGAAAGAGAATGCTGCCGCCATTTTTGAGTTGTTTCTGGAGTGTATGCCTGAATACCCTCTGGACAAACCAGATAATGAAGGGAACACAGGTACTGTAGCTCGCTTAATCATTTTCTGTTGTTAACTACGGTGGCGCTGAGAGCTCAACACACTGCAACTTAAGAAAACATGCAAATAGGCAAAACACAAGCAAATTCCCACTTTTGTGTATTTGGTTGTGTTGTGAGTATTTGCAGCGCATGTGTTGTCAAATTGAAATTTTGTCTATTTGCATGTGTTTTCTGAAGTTGCAGTGCTTTGAGCTCTCGGGGCCACCGTAGTTAACGGTATACACATACAGTATAGCATAATACCAGTAGCACCCTTGAGATAAAATGACTGTAATGCCTGTATTTTATTGCAGTTCTGCTCCTGGCCTACATGAAAGGAAATGCAAACCTGTGCCGTGCCATTGTTAGGGCTGGAGCTCGACTCGGCATCAATAATAATCAGGGCATCAACATTTTCAACTACCAAGTCGCAACCAAACAGTTGCTCTTCCGCCTTCTAGGTAAGTTTTTACGCTTCACTCGCTGTGTGTCAGGGGTTCACTATACCAGTACGTTAAACTGACAGCCCCACATTGAGTGATATGCTCTAATACTGGTTATTTGACCTCCATGGCGATAACTCAGCTAGTATTTTTGTTCCTTTTGTTTAGATATGCTGTCCAAAGAGCCCCCTTGGTGTGATGGGTCCAACTGCTATGAATGTGTTGCCAAGTTTGGTGTTACGACAAGGAAACATCACTGGTTAGTACTAAGGCTTTTTTATATGTGTATATTACATAATATTTTTCTGATTTTCACTCATGTTTTCACTTTGTGTCACACTGTATGATTAATCCTGTGTCTCCTCTTTGACTCTTAACTCCAGCCGCCACTGTGGGCGCCTGTTGTGCCACAAGTGCTCTATAAAGGAGATACCCATCATCAAGTTCGACTTGAACAAGCCTGTGAGGGTGTGTGACATCTGCTTTGATGTACTAACTCTGGGTGGGGTATCGTAATGCGTTGGCCTGGATATCCTCCATCCTCTGACACTGGCCATGCCAGGCCCAATTTGGCACAGTAATTCAGGCACACCAGGAGAAGGGACATCAGTAGCAGGACATACTAACAAGAGATTTCCCGGACAGTTATGGACCCCATCGCCTTTATACTATTCCAGTCTATGAAAAACTATTAATGTTCTAGAGGGACGTTTCAAATAGAAAGTGAAACATTGTCTTTTTGTTTCTGTTTTGATCAAAGTATCTTAATGTGGATATAAGCATCTCTCCAGCTTGGTGACAGCTGGACTGAGTTTGTTAATCAATTTCCCAAGTTAATTAATGTGTGCTTGTCCTGATGAACTCTTATAATCACAAGCAGGTAACTGCAGAACACAGACATGTCAGTTCAATGATAAACATACAAGTGATCAAAACTCTCCTCCTCTTCTCTGTTGGGATATTTCACTGTCAGCAGCCTTCGTGCTACGTGACCTGCCCAAAGACAAAGATTCACTACTACAAAATGAATATGTACATTCATACAAGAGCTGAGGCTGCTTTCAACCAAGAGGAGGAAAAATATAAAATGCCCCCAGATTACTAGATCTGCAAAGACTGAACTATCAGCATGTTCTCTGTAATCTTGCATTATTCACTCTTCTGTCACCCCAATTCTGTATTGACTGGATGAAGTGGGACAGGCAAAGAGGATTTAAAGGGAAAGGAACTAAGTTTGTTTTTTAAACGAGCATCATTTCCAAATGAGGTCTAATCTACTTAGTTATATTCAGAATTATAACATTGACATTGTATTACTTTACCATTAGAGATGATAGATGGCACAAATGGACAAAATGAAATTCATGAAATAAGATTGTGTTTATCTCCACAGTTGGAACATAGTGTGTCATATGAAGCCCTCGGCCAAATTAAAATGGAAATGCTAAATTTTTAACATGACAAGTTGGGAAAATGTGACCTGAGAAAGCCCATTTTATTATGGAAGGAATATAAATGTGTTACCCAAAACAAAATTCTCTCTGCAATCCTCCTCATCAGTTACAGAAATGCCTATTATGCCTATGCATGTCAATTAATTTGTAGCCTTTACTTGTCATGGTCATAATCAAAAATCATATCTGAAAATCAGTCACCAAATTTTACATTCCATTTTTGACCTGCCAGGAGGTCTGCGTATGAAGTTGTGATCATAGTCCCCATGATGTTGCCTCGTGTCAAGTCGTCGTCTTGACCCATCACATTTAACGCTTCTTGATTTCTAAGCCTAACAGGTGCACTTTATCAAGATCACATGACATTTCCGATCATTGGGGAGAATGTGTTGGGTGGCCAGGTAGTGGGGCCTCTTTAAGTATTGTTAAATTGTACAGATAAATGTGTGATATTTTTGACCACTACAACTGTTTTGTACTTTAATGCAGTTTGTGCTTGTCATTGTGACAAACCTAAATCTTGCCTCTGTTAATCTTTTATGCACATTGTTTAATCTTTTATGCACATTGTATTGTATCTGTATGCTCAGATATCTAGCCTGTCTCTTCCTGGTGTATCCTTTTAGAGAAAGGGAGGACAACTTTACATAAAGGTCATCAAAAATGAATGTGCTGAGATTTCTTCATTCCAACTCTTTATTGCGAATAAGTTAATTGCTGTGATTTACTGGTAGAAATAGTGTTTTCCTGAGTTTTATGCTGGTAGACAGCAGGCCATGAATAGCTCCATTGGTCCAGACTAGTACTCTCCAACAAAGCATGAATCAGCATGTGGAGGGCAGGCTTCATATTTCTGCAGGTTGGGGTCTTCCTCTGCTGCAGACGGGTCTTCAACACAGACACAACGAACACCACTGGTTCCTGCAGAGAAGAGCTTCCGCGGGACGCCTGTCCAGTCTCTTACCACTCCACCACTGAAGGGAAAAAATTAGTCAGTCCTCTAAATCCTGATGTATACCAATAATGCCTGATGGTGCAAGACAAGCTCTATTACAGGTATGCAGTACATCACAACATTGTTATCATATGCCCTGTGGGCTTGTACGTATTTGATTAGGCCGGAACTATCCCATACCTCTTAGTGGAGCACCAGACTCTTCCTCCCCTGGCAGCGCTCCACTCTGAGTTGCAGGCTGGGAAGCGAACCATCTCGGCCTCAGACTGGACCTTGATTTGCTGGCCCTCTGATAGTGATGCTTCCACCTGCAACAAGGCCTCTGTGGGCTGTCCAGTCTCGCTATAGAACCGGCCTATTACCAACCCTGAAATTCAAGATTTTTTTTTTTTCTACTGAAGATGATGGATGTCCATTGATAATGAGAATTTATGTGAAACAAGTCAGCAGTTCTTTTTTAAAACATTACACATCCATCAAGGGCTGAGTCAAGACTGTACAGGCAGCAGTTCCACAGATCTAAGCTGTTTAGGTTTCCATTTGAAAACCCAACTTGTAACAGATATGGAGAAAAAGAGCAGAGCAAAAATGTATGTATACCTGTCAATTTTTGAAAAACTTTGAAGGTCTTTTACCAAATCTAAAAGTTGTTCTGAAAGTATCCTCTAAAATGGGATTAAAAACGTTTTGCCTGCTACACAACTGCCTCATTTTTTCCACGCCAAAGTAGCGTAGCTGGAAATAATCTCCCAGCTTGATGTCCAACATAAACAGTATCATCAGTTATACCTTTAAATGTTAGTTTGTTTCCAATATTTTAGATTTTCATACAATTAATTAATTGTATTAGGAAATACAGTTGCAACTCTAAATAGGCTTATTTAGGATTAAGGAGGGGTAGTAATGTGTTAAAACTACTGTCAACACCAACGCAGTTATGTATCAAGGTGATAAAACAATATTAATAATGTTTTTAAGCTGTTACAGAGGGCTGGAGTCTTCAGGGCCCAAATAGAACACTAGTGTTAGGGCCCATAACGTACTACTGTTGAGTAAAATGGTCCAGATATATAGAAGTGGTTGTGTAAAACTTTATAAAATATGCCAACTGTGTAAAAAATATTTAATAATGCTGAACTGAACCAGATCTTACAAGATGCTTGAAAAGGTAACTGCTGACTTTGTTTTTGCAAGAAATGTGTGCACCAAAAATTGCATTTAAAATAGCTGGTGGACAAACGTCACATACCTACAGTCTGATAGTCCCTCTGATAGAAGGCCAGCCAGTCATACAGGGCCACCACCTGCAGGGGGGAGAGACTGGACACGTCATCTGTCAGGCCATTTTCTGTGAAGTCTCCAGTGATGAAGGCCAGTGAGGCATCTCTGCCTGAAAATAAAGACACACACTTTATATAGTACAGTACAGCACGAAGCATACTAATGTACAAAAGTTGCTCTTATTACAGTGGAAATCATGTTTCTGATTTAGGGTTTGAGGGTTTGGGATGAAATTCTATATAAGACAATGTTTAACAGGTGCCCTACAATTAAGC
Source organism: Seriola lalandi dorsalis (assembly GCF_002814215.2). Taxonomy (NCBI): domain Eukaryota; kingdom Metazoa; phylum Chordata; class Actinopteri; order Carangiformes; family Carangidae; genus Seriola; species Seriola lalandi. Next base: position 3,272,498 of record NW_019525134.1, on the reverse strand, counting down.
ATTAAAATATATATCTGGTTTATTACTGACAGTTGTAGGAGAAAAGGGGAATCACCTGCCATAAAGTGATAGGCACCACCTGGTCCATAGTGCCTCTGTCCCTTGTTTACATCAAAAACCTGTCCCATGATGGCCAGGTAAAGGCCCTTGCTGCCTTCCTCCCCGTCGTACAGTGATAATTCATGCCTGCTCAGGAGCCGCACAGGGGGCCCCTGGGTTGATTCATTTCCAAATTTTACGTACCAGTCGCGAGGAATGAACAACACTGCCAACGACACAGATAAAAGCGCCACCAAAACATAGCTGAGCATGCTGTTCATTCAAGCCTGTAGGTATTTCGTCCATTGACATCATTTCACATCCTTGTCACTGAGATATATTTACACCGCAAGCGCTTCCGTGAACGGAAACGCCACCGCGCATGTGCAAACTAGAAACGCACAGGACGTTTTAGGCAAGTTGACGTACAGTACGTCAATGCGGTAGTAGTGAACGGCAGACTTCTAGCTGTAGGTGAACATAGGAGAGGTCTGACCGGCACAACCGTCTCAAAACTGACACCCAGTGGGCCGCAGAGATTTTTGGGGGAGCTCTAGGTCGGTGAAACAAACATGGGGAACGCGGAGAGCGGCTGCGGTGGAGGCAGCGGCGACGAGGAAGATATAGAAACGGAGAGCCCCGGCTTCGCGGAAGACAGTCCGGCCTCTGCGGCCACTGGCGGCGGTGTCGGAGGCGGTGGTGGCTCCGGTTCTGGAAGAAGCGGAAGGGGATCGAATAACCTGCCCGTGCCCACGGGTGGACCACCTAGCCCCGGAGTCCTCTTAGAGCAAGTGAAACTGAGAGAAGCGGCGGCCCGGATTAGCGACTCAGGGGTCGCCATTCAGGAGTCTGTCCTGGCCGGGAATGAGGGTGTCCTGGTGCGGTGGCTAGAGGACCGGTTAAACCGAGGGGAAGAGTCTGTCAATGTGGAACAATTTTGTGAGATGTTAGAGAGCAGAGATGCCCCCAGAGATGAATGTGAAGAGGTATAAAGACTCAGAAAAGCGTGCCTCTCAGAAGTCATGTGAAATGCCATGATTTGAAATGTGTGTCTCAGGTATCAGGGTAGAGCTGCTGATAGCTGTTGACATGCCCATTTATGATGAGTGATTAGTAAACATGATTGGCTGGTGAGGCCATGAGGGGGGGGGGGGGCAGACATGTTATCCTATAACCAGTTTTGTAATCTTAAGGGTGTGCAATGAAACCAGTGAAATGAACTGTCATCATGTCACCTTTGCTTGCCAGCTTTATTGTCCCTGGGCATTTTCAGCTTTGGCCTCTTTGAGCATAACACGCCGCTTTGTGTGCCTGTTGGCTGACATTTGTTGTCTAACCAAATGAATGGGTTAAATAATGAATGTGTACTTTAGTCTGCCTTTGGCTTTGTGTAGCTTGACATGGAATGCCACTGCTGTGCTTTAAAATCCACACACTACACTGCTTCCTTCAAAAGTGAGCGTTCAGATTTGTAGAGCTACTACCTGTATTGTCAAAAGATGTTTTTTTTTAAACAGGCGTAAAATATATACAACTTAATAATAAGCAATAGGGTTAGAGCATAGTGTTGGCCCCGTTTGTTTAGAGTTATATCCTTATAGGTTTTAGAGATGATGTGCAGCAATGTAAGTGATCGTGTCAGTATATGAAGTGTCACGATGTATACTGTCTTTGTCGTCCGCTGTCTCAGGCTTTTGGACAATTCGATGCAGAGGGGGATGGGGTGGTGGACGTAGAGAGCATGCTGATTGCTCTGAAGAACTCCAATGGAGCTAATCTACAGGGAGAGCTGAGTCATGTGATAAGACAGCTACAGGCGTGCTCCCTAACCCCAGGTATGAGATGTGATTTGTTTACATGGGTGAACAAGGCCAATCTTATTTGGATAGTTATTGTTAACCCTGAAAACCAACATCGCCTCTTGTAATGTCTCTGCAGGTTTTGTTGACATATTCTCCAAGACAAAAGACCGGTTAGGAGCACATGCCTCCAAGATCCTGAAATTCTTACACAGGAATCGTATCCCGAGCAGTGCCATCCCTTTCCCTATTTTAGAGGGCTACAATAGCATCTGCACCATGAGGTCCAGTGTGGTCCAGGACTTCTTGGAATTCCTATTGCAGAAGGAGAAAGGTGAACTAGTGGCTAGTGCGGAAGAAGCTGTCTGGCCTTTGCTGCGCAACTTTGAGACAGTTGTCCTAATCTGTATTAGTTTCTTTCAGATTTAGATATCCAGTACAGAGCAGAGCTGGACCGTGACCCGGAGGTGGACAAGGTCAAGGTGGTCACACAGTGCTACAGCACAATAGAAGCTTCATCCAATGTGTCTGACATTTACAAGATGACAAATGGAGAAACCACGTCTTTCTGGCAGTCAGACGGCAGCGCACGCTCACACTGGATCAGGTAATACACGTGTGTTTGATCCTTGATTGATAGAACTTTTCACCCATGTGTGTACCATCAGTTTTAAGGTGGAAACCCGTCTCTTTTCTGTTTCCCAGATTGAAAATGAAACCAGATGTAGTTTTGAGACGGCTGGCCATTGCTGTGGCTTCTAATGACCACAGCTACATGCCTCAGCTGGTCTCAGTTGCTGTGGGGAAAAACCGGCGTTCCCTGCAGGAAATCAGAGATATCCGCATCCCCAGTAATGTCACAGGATACGTAGCTCTTTTGGAGAATGCCAACATCACACACCCCTGTGAGTCACCACCTGTCAATCATGTCCTCCTAGTTGTGTTCACTAATCTTGGGCTTTTGTGTCCCTTCACTGATGCTTGTTCACTAGCTCCCCACCAGTGAAGGCAGAGCGCTGGGTTCATAGATAGATGAGTGGTTAAATGCCTCACTTTTTAATCCTCATACAAGCTGCCATGAGCCGGGGACTGAAGGGATCTAATCCAGGGATTGGTGGCTTTTTTTTTTTTCTCCAGTTTTAACTCAGGTTTTTGCCTCAGGTTTTAAAGGAGCATCTGTATAGCCAATAGCCCACATGTCCACCTTGGTAGAACTTGTCTAGCCACATAGAAGCTAGACTAAAACGGGCTTTGCTTGTTTTTTTCAAAGAGAAATGAACGAATGAGGATAACATCAAGTGAGAATCAGAGGCAGCTGTGAGCATGAACAGTCAGACAAATATTAGAGAAGTTACAATGATGGTGACAAATTCAGCAATGTATTTTGAAAGCAGGCCTGTGGCTTGCAGCTCTAACTACAGGCTGAATCAGTCGCAGCTTTGTGTTTTGTTCATGGCAATGCTTTGTCCTGCAAATGATTTGCTAGATTACTGGGAGCAAACCGAAGTTTTTTATTAGTAGAAGTGGGTTATTGTTAGGGTTTTATTCCTGACTCCCTTCGTCAACATCTATTTTATACCCTTCTCAAGAGGATGAAGCAACTGACAGTGGCGCCTTTGAACATTATATTCCATCAGTCTGCTAACCGCATTATCTCCTCACCAAACCCCAGACATCCAAATCAACATTAAGCGGTGCCTGAGCGACGGATGTGACACACGGATTCATGGCTTGAAGACTCTTGGCTATCAGATTACCAAGAGTAAAGAGGTGTCTGTTTCGGATGCTTCAGCCATCTGGTACCTGTCTCTCCTCACCTCTTTGGTCACTGCCTCCATGGAGACTAACCCTGCGCTGGCTCAGACTGTCCTTCACAGCACACAGTAAGTACTACTCATCCTTTTGCATGTTTGCAAGAGTGCAACAATCTTTGTAAGTGATTAATATAATGTTTCAGTTCTTATTGTATGAATCAAGTGTAGTGATATGTCCAGTCAGTGTTTTTTTATTAATTTTTTGTGTGTGTGTGTGTGTGTGTGTGTGTGTGTGTGTGTGTGTGTGTGTGTGTGTGTGTGTGTGTGTGTTCTCCTCCTAGAAAAGCCTTACGGCACATGCCGCCGTTGTCCCTCACGCCGTCATCCACAGAGTTCCCCAAGTTCTTCTCCCTGAACATCCTGGAGGAGGTGGATGGATTTCTGCTCAGGATAGCAGAGTAATGACCTGCACACTCACCCATCACTGCCACACTGGGCTCATAATGCTGACATCATCGCAATGGAATCAGACTCAAATCAAAGTATTGATCGTGTGGGGCGATGACACATTCTTAGCATTCCATTTAATGTACTATAAATCCTTCTGTCGGTGTTCAGGGTCTTTGTCAACAACAACAGCAGCAACAACACGACAGAAATTATCTCACCAGTCAGTTTTCAAATTCAAGTTTTCAATCAACATAACAAACATTTTTCTTATGAGAGCTTAAGCTTTAGGTCGTTAAAAACATCCAAATTGTTGCTGTGGATATACTGTAGTTTGTTTAAACATTATTTGGAACAAATGCAGCCATCATTTTGCAGATATACTGTATTTAATATGGCCCCCAGAGTCAGCTGGTGGTGTCAGACCTTTGAGTCCACATTTCTCCCCTAAAGTTAGACACAGGAGTCAGTTATGGATTTATTTGATGGATATTGATGGAAATAAATAAATTAATATATACTTAGCTGGCCAAAATACTTCAAAATTATTATTTAATAAGTCCTAATGCCGCCCAAAGATAACTTATGTTTGTTTCTTTGCTCCTACGTAGCTGCTGTGTGAGTCCTGATGCAGAACTGACGCTCCTGGCCTTCGCTCTGGCCAGAGGCAGCGTCGCCAAAGTGCTCCAGGCCCTGTCCTGCATCAGCGATCATTTAGAGACAGCGTACAAGGCCTCCTCCCTCATCGTGTCCATGGCCTCCGTTAGGCTGCGACTACTCTATCGCAATGGTAACGTGACCAACCCTCCTTTACTCTCACTCACATGAGGACATTTGAAACCATAGACCCAGGAGAGAAAGTGCTGATGCATTAGTAAACTGCTAATTCTGTTACAAAGCCGCACTTCAGTGTGGTGATTGTAGCCTCGCAATATAAGACTGAAATTAGAACCAGTATGGAGAGTGATCAAGTGATTAACAATGTTGTCACAGAAAATAAACTGTTGTAATGATTGATGTTGCAGGGAAGCCCCTCCAGCTGCACCTACAGGCCTGTGACGTAAAGAGTAAAGAGGAGAAATCAGGACCAGAGAACATGCTCACAGAATCTTCCACTGGAGACGGTACAGCTGAGATCAATCACAATTCGTCTTTAGTTTAAGTACAGTATGAACATGCCCCCCCCCCCCCCAAGTACGACTGAATGTCTGTCCCTCCTCAGGTTTTCTCACGGAGAGTGGCAGGAAGAAAGCCAGTGTGATCTTGTCGACAGAGGACCAGAGCAACTTCCAGGTCACTCAGATGAAAATCAAAGTGAGGCTCCCTGTGATTTCGTAGAGTCTGTGATAACTTTGACAGCCACAGAGGATTACTGTACACAACCTTTGCTCTCTGATCTGTTTGATAAGGTACGAAAAGGAGCCATTGGAGCGAAATGCGGCTTGGTGTTTGCTTACAAAGAAGAAGACCCTTTTGATGCAGAGAAACATTTCAAGAGGTTCAAGAAGTACGACACATGGGACTACAAGGACTACAAAGAGTTTGTACAAGACAAGTAAGGATCCATCAGTAACTGTTTTATTCCTTATATTTTAGGTTATTGTGCTTTTGTGTTTATCATCCAAATATCTTTTGTAAATTTACATGTTGACAAACCTTTAATAAGAGAAACAACTATGGTTAGCAAAGGAGTTCTGAAGAGTTCATGTGGCTAAATATGTTTTGCTGTAGCTCTTCAGTGAACCCTCCAGTATAATAAGATTGCAGTAGACAGTAGTTTCCCTGTGTTTCGGATAATACCCCTCAGCAGTGTGGGGGTCTGCCTTAGTGGTTTATGTGAATGGCTGACACACCACTCTGTCACCTGACCTGCAGTGTGAGGATTCCAGCGCAGTCTGAAGACGAGCCGATTGGCTGGTTTGAGCTGGAGGAGGACTGGAACGACGTGGAGATCAAGCTGCAGCAGTGTCGAGTTGCAAAGGTACATGCTGCATCCAGTGAAAACTAAGATACCATTTTACTTAGTCCTCTTTAATCATTTGAACCTCATTATTTAACATTTGTGTTTTGTATCCGACCCCTCAAGCAGTTGTGCGTTAAAAGATAAGATTGATAAGATGATATTTAATCATTTTCTTTACATTAACGAAACCCATGAAAAAAACAAAAACCACCAATGAACTGATTCTACCAGCAGATATTATCTGTGTATCCAAAACATGACACAGTAAATCTTATCAGTGAGCCACACAGCTGCACAGCGTGGCATGTTACATCATTACAATAAGCATGAGCACTGCAGTTTGTCTTGAGTCAGTCCCACAACACAGGTCATGCCAAATACTCACAAGATCATTAAATGCGTATTGATTCACAGCTCATAATACTACTACTACTATTTATACTATTTCCTACTGTTTGAGTAATGTTTGCTTAGGAAATTATTTAATTCCTTTAGGAAATGAAAGCATGCATTTGGGAACAGTTCTTAAGGAATCCTTGTCCAGTAGAAACCTCCTGTTTCCTTGTCTTCGCAGTTCCTGATGGTGAAATTCCTCTGCGCCAGGCAGGACTCTGCTGAGCGCCTTGGTGTGCAGTCCATCACCTTCAGTGGCTACCTGTGCCCCGGGGCAGAGAGGCTGGGAGACCTGGATGACCTGAGTCCAGAGGGAGAGAGGGTCGACCGCGATGCTGTCACTGGCCTTTGTCTTCTTAACAAGACTCTATTCTTCATTCAGCAGCTTACACGAGACATGGTAACTACCGATCACTGCTTGAAGGTAGAACGGGATATACAACATTTAAATATCAGTAATATTAGTAGTAAAGTAGGTTTGTATGATTACCAGTAAATGCCACAATTCTGCAGCTGTAGTTACACTACATGATATACTGTGTGCCGCCATGTTATATTTGTGCTTCACGGCACCACACAGCACAAGACCAGTGGGAAATATCTTCCAGCATTATTTCCTCCTCCCTCTTTACACACACTCACATCAAACAACAGCAGCAAGTAAAATGGAGATCTATGAGAATCGTCATCTAACTTACCAACGGCCTGAGATGGAGACTGTGCTCGTTATCTTGTCTATCGTCTTGTGTCGTACCAAAGTAGTACAATTGATTAATACGTTTAAGAACTAGCTCACCTGCAGCTGTACATGTTTGTTTTGCTTTCACTATATTCATCAGTTTATTAGTGATGAGTCATGATCTGCTCACTTATCTAGATTAATTCATTTCCTGTTATTCACTGTTAAAGTGAGATATATGTGTGTGTATATATACCTTCATGCTATGTTTTATAAGTGAAGATGTAGATATGTTTTTTGTATATATGTCCTCATCTTTCCTTAATTGTATATATCCTATATCTGGAGAGGCTGCCCCCTGCTGACCCCAAGAATGTATTAGAAAGGGATTGACCAAGTGAACACTGATTTAGACCGGTTGACTCTGATTGCTGAATGTTTACACCCGTTGATGGAAGGCTGAACGCGTCAAAGTGAATGTTTTTAATCATGTTCTACTTCATAGAACTTGCCAGCTCACTAAAGGCATTTTAAACCTTTTTCTAAAGGCGAGTGCCTTGGTTTTTCTAGACCTGTTCATTCCCACCCACCAAAGACCACCGTCTTTTTGCACTAACACATGTTCCAAGAAACTCTCCAGTCCCATGGTTTTTTTTTTTTTTTTTTAATCTCCTTTGCAGTATTGCTGAACTCCTGTGCTGGTGAATGTTTCCTGTCTTATTGTTGAACACTGTCACACAGTTGTCTTCCTGTTTCTGTAGGACGCCTCTCACTTCAAGCAGAAGTACCTCCTGGACTTCGGTGGTCTCAGCCTCAGCCTCTTCTGGAACTTCTACAGTAAACTCAGGGAGATGTGAGTGATAATACTGCGTGTGCATTATTATCATCGCAGCAGTAATTACTATCTGGAGTAATCAGGCCCAGAACACATATTAAGGGCTCATCTGTAATCGAGCGTATGTCTTTGTCTCAGTGAGGGAGAGGAGGTGCTGAAGAGCAGAGTTCTGCTGCTCCAGTTGATGCAGAACTGTTTCCCCATGCTGCCCAACCCACTGGAGTCCCAGGGCCCAGAGGAGAGCAGAGGGCCAGACGAGGGAGCCACAGCGGCGGCGTGTGCGTCCACGTCCAGCGGCGGAGAGCCTCTGAATGACTCTGTTAGGGCTGTGTGGGAACTCTACACTCACCTCTGCCACAGTAAGAACCTGTCAGCTTTCAGTCAACTGGGGAGTAGTTAAAAATATTTGCTTAAAAGGTTAAATGTCTCTCTGGAGACTCAGTGGACAGTAGCAGCTTGTCATGATTGATTTCCTGGAAATCTATGTGATGATAATCTTTCTTTGTGTTTGTGTTTTAGTTGTGGACGGTCCAGAGGGTGAAACATTAGTGGAAAAAGCTTTGCACAAGGAAGCAGTGAAGGCCATTCTTAACGGAGCTGCTGTTTTCTTCCCTGATAAACACGTCAGACGGGACAAACTCTTCCACATGATGGTGAGTTTCTAAAAACAACAATAATGATAATAATAACTCCAATGTAATAAGAAAATGATGATGATGATATAATAATATCCTTTTTACAGAAAAATATCACAGAAGAGGATCAGCCAGAGTCAGTAAAGGTGACATTTGAATCACTTTGTAATTACTTCAGGTAAGCATACTGTAGATGAATACACACACCATCAAATTCACACCCACACCTGGATCACAGTGGATCAGTAACAGCTGTGTTCCTCTACGCAGTGACCAGGATCCAAGTGGCCTTCTCCTGCTCCCACCTAAAGGAGCTCCCTCGGACTTTGACATCAGCCCCATACTGTCAGTCATGGAGACGCTTCTGCTGGTCGCAACGCGAGAGGTGAGACATCTGTCACACACACACACACACACACAATGTCTCAACTTTTTCATCATGTTGGTTACCATCTACCACCAGCCCTCTCTGCGTCTTCATGTCTCAACGTAAAATCCCACGTTTCTATCTGCTTTTCTAATGTTGCTCCTTGTTCGACGTGTCTCCCATCTCTCAGTGTGAAGTCATGATGGTGAATGAGAGTAGTGGAGCCAGCAGGACGGTGTTGCTGTCCTTGTTCTGGGCACTGCAGGGTAGTCTGGTCTCCTGGTGCTACCTGCAGCTCAAAGGAGGAGCTTCCACAGCTGTTGCTATGGAGCTGGCAAGAGACATCCTACTAAAATGTGAGATACAGTGACAGTGTTGCATTGCTGATGTTCTTACAGCTCCCTATTTTTCAGGGTTAGATTCTGTGTTTACATTTGGACAGTATGTAAACAGCAAGAGCACACAGCCTGATGACGATCAGTCAAGTGTGATCCATCAGATTTGAGTTGAATTTGCTGGATAACATTCATCGTACAATGGAGAAGAACTAATGCAGAATGGTTTATTTCTTGCTCTCTCAATAGATGTGGATCAGTTCTTGGGAAGCATCAAGACCATCCTTGGTTCCCTGCTGGAGAGATACACCAGTGCTGAAATCACTGACAAACTAGGCAGCTCCATCATAGCCACAGTCTTCAGGCAACTGGTAATACACTCACAGCTCCTGGTTTGGCACAATTTTAGAGTTGACTGTGCTGAATGAATGTGAATACCATGTGTTCTGGTCCTGGCAGATGATATTCCTCCTGGAGCTGTGCTCCTTGGACATCCCTCACAGTGTGCTGCTGAGGAGCTTCTCCTCTCTGGTCGAGCTACTCAAGAGCCTGTCCAGTGACACTGGAGACATCTTCTCCAAGGTCAGTCTGCTCTGACCTTTGACCTGAATGCACCTGACTTTATACCACCTTCCCATCCCACTGTTTGAGTATGAGTGGAAAGGTCAAAGTGCAGACCAGTATTCAAGGCTTGGAGGGTTGTGAAGTATAGCAGCGCTACTGTAACCAGCTGTGGTAGAAGTACTCAGATCCATTTACTAAGTAAAATACTGCAATATACCAGTACTCCATTACAAATAAAAGCATGCATTAAATGTACTTAAACTTAAGTAAATGGTGTTATTACTAGCAAGCTGTACTTAAAATATCAAAAGTAGCAGAAATGACCTAACAATAATAATAAGTGCGGTCCAACAGTCTGAGAACACTTTTCCATTCACTTGAATAGTAAAATGGTCTCAGACTTTAAGACTCCTCTGTAAATAGGATATTGGATATTCTAGGTATTATTATTACTAATGTATTAATGTTTAAGTAGCATTGTACTGTTTTTTTCAGTAGAGGTGGTTACCTAATTTGAAATATTTCACTCAGTGCTGAGGAGGTTAATCTATTCGCATTGTATTTTATAAACTCATCATTTGTTTTGAATGTAAAATCTTTATCCACAAAGTAACATGTAGCTGTAGCTGTCAGATAAATGTAGCGCATTAAAAAGTACAATATGTCCCTCTGAACTGTAGTGGAGTAGAAGTGGAAAGTAGCATAACACGCAAACACAGTAAAGTACATCAACTTTAAGTAAAGTACTTGAGTAAAAATGAACTTAGTTGCTTTCTACCACTAATAACAAATATTGACGGCACACCACGTCACTGTTAGGTGGATCAGGAGAGCTGGCACCAGCCCCAGCAGCCAGTGGTGCTGAGGACCTGGAACATGGAGTCCCCTCACAACTACGAGAACAGCCGCCACGAGACCAGCATCTTTGCCTGTCCTGGTGCTACCTCCTTTGAGGTGGAGTTTGACGAACGCTGTGAGACAGAGAAGAGGTGACCAATGTAAAATATTCAAATGTATTTATTTATTTTTTTTATCCCCAGTGAGGATTTTACTTACCTATCCTATACTGTATCCTACCCTACCCTATACTCTTTTATTCACAGATACGACTACCTAGAATTCACAGATTCGAGAGGTGGCAAGGTCCGCTATGATATGAAAGTTGGAACAGAGAAGTGGCCAAAGGTAGGACAATGAAAACCACTGAATTATCACATGAAACACTCATGTTGCTTAATTTTCTTTACACCTACCTGTTGTTTCTCTTTGCTCCTTCAGAAAGTGACATTTGACGCTGGCCCTCAGCTCCAGTTCCTCTTCCATTCGGATAGCAGTAATAACGAGTGGGGTTACAAGTTCACTGTGACGGCCCTGGGTCTGCCAGATATCACCATTTCTTGGATGTCGGACTTGCAGCTGCTGGTGGCTCGTCTGATGGGTCGTCTTGCATCTAGAACTCTGGCACTGAAATCCCCTCATGGTAAAACTGTTTTCCAGCAACAAGGCTCACGGGAGCAGATCCTGCGAAATCAGGATATTGTTAAACATTTTTTAGCATTTATTCATTTCAGATCACTTCAGAATTATATTTTACTCAAGCACTTTTTAGACCCTCAATGACAGATTGAAGAGCTGAGTTTTGTGGGGTTGCTGTCTGTTTCAGAGACACGCACAGTAAAGGAGCTTTCATCTGGGAAAATGTCCCATATTCAGTCATCTCCTTTATGGAAACCCATCCTGCGACACGGGCTCTGTGAAACAAGGGAGACAAATCAGACTAAAACACCCACAGACCAGGTATGAGCAAGTCTGCATAATCCAGTTACCTTTCCAATAATGACATTATTGCATTGCATAAATGCATAAATGTTGCTCCACTGCCATGTTGTTTCTCTGTGTGGTAGGCGAATACATGGTCTCTCGATGAGTTAATGAGCTTCCTGGAGGACTTTGCCCGTTGGAACCCCTCACAGGAGCTGACAGACAGTAGAACAGAGCTGATGAGGAAACTCATGCAGTCCTGCAGAAAGCAGACAATGAGGAACGAGATAGCCGCCGGGTCAAAGGCAGACCAAGCTGTGAATGCTATCTGGGCAGCCATGGTGTACCACACACCAGCCCTCAGCCATGCCCTGAAGACCTACGGTAATGTTGCCTATAATCAGTGGTCACAGAGCAAAAGCTGTTCTTCACATGGTAATTGCGCATGTTCGATGAACTCGGTTGACTCACTCGGTTGATTTTTCTCCCTTCTGTCTTGTCTTCAAATGAGTAGTTAATCAGGACTGCAAATCCTGTCTCAGTGAAGAGTTTGTGCAGGTGTACTCGCTGGCAGACAGCATCAGAACGTGGATGGTGAGTGACAGGACTCGGATCTCTGCGGATTATCTGCTGCTGAATTCAAATATGGTCATGTTACTGGACTATTACGCTGATGATGTTTTTCTTCCTGTCAGCTGGAGATGAAGCAGAGATACCTTGTTGGCAAAATGAATGTTCCAGACGAGAAAGAAGGCGGTCCTGATGAGGTTACTATGGAGACATTAGGTGAGGACTCCAGGAAATGTAAAGCCAAATCCCACCTTCTTTCACCGTCTCTGTTATATCCTGATTATTATTTTTTGCTGACTTCTGTTATGTTGTGTCTCTCTAGCTGAGATGTGTATCGAGAAGAGCCTCTTGCTGTTCAGATTTGCCCCTTGCGGAATAACATCCCAGGACAATGACTCTCTCAAAGCTGCAGAGGGCAGCAGTGCTCTACTCCTCCGTTCAAGTTCCATCTCAGAAGGGGACTTCCAGGCCAGCCCCTCTCCGGGGCCTCAGGCTGCAGGGGCTGAGGAGGCAGGACGGAGCAAGTCCCCCGGTGCTCAAGCCCAAAACTCATCTTCTTGTGGTCCCAGCAGGCGAGGCCACAGAGGCTCCACAGAGAGCCTCTCATCCCAGCCAGGGGAGCCCGCCTCACCCTCTGCCTTCCCCCGTAAACCCCCATTCAGTCGAGCACGCCTGCGACTTCTGTCCTGTCGATCTATAGAAGAGCCACGCATGACCCCCTCTGTCAAGGATCGCTACCCGATACTCAAACACATCCTAAACTTTATAAGGGACCAGGCTCTAACAACAGCAAGGTTACTGACCTCCGGTCTTCTATTTTACATTTTTAGTTTTGTGTAATTTGTACCATACAGAGGTAAGTAATCAGACTCTTCTTCCTGTAGCATTCTGCAGAGCCTGTCCCTAAACAAAGCCCAGGCTCTGAGCGTGTGCAAGGTCCTGGAGATGGTTCAGCAGTGTTTGCATTCCCTGGGAAAGCCACACCTCTTCCAAGCCCCCTGCATCCTGTTCCTACAGGAGCTGCTGGCATGCCAGAAAGACTTCACCAGGTACATCTGTATAAAATCTTTTCAGCTCAAGTGCAACTACAGCCACTTTTACATTGTGTATGGTAATACTTCAGTATTCAATATTTGGGATTTTGAACAATGTTGTCCCAAAGTGTAGAATTCTGAAATACCAGTATAAACTTGTCTCTGAGATGCTAAAAGAGAGTGGGATCATAGTGATACTAGATTGACCTTCAATATTGAAGACAATGTTAGAGCTGCCAAATGTATGTACAACTGTACAATTCTATACAACTGTGCAGTCATATTTCACTCAAGATTTTCTTTGTCTTTTTCAGTTATTTCTCTCAGTTGTCAGACAGCGGGCAGAAGCTTGGAGGGGAGGTGAGGCGTTCCTACCATCACTTGGTGCTCATGCTTGTGGAGGCAGTGCACGGCTTCAGCAGCCTCACCGAGAAGTAAGCTCTTATCCTTGCGACCCAGCACGTTCACTCTTAACTAGATGCACAGAAATTAAAAAGCCCTTGCAGCAGTGATCAGTATAATTCCAAGTGTGTGTGCAGTGTTGTAACCCGACCCTCATCACTGCTCTCCAGAGCCCTGCTACCGGCCCTGTCGTGCGTGCAGACCTGCTTGTTGCACCTTCTAGACATGAGCTGGGAGGTACACGACCTCCCTCTCTTCCTGAATATCAAGCTTCCTGACCTGCTGCTCAGCATGTCCCAGGAGAACATCAGTGTTCATGACATCGCCATCAGGTAATATCAGACCCACCAGAAGATAAGCCACAGCACTGTGGAAATTATTTTTTTTTTCTCCTATTGATAATATTGCTATTATACAGGTTTTTACATTGTTTACGAGATGCTAAATATTTTCCCAGTCACTTAGATTGCAGAGATGATTGATTCAGTCTGTGGTTTGAATTCATCTTCAGTCAATGGACAGAGGAAGATGAAATCGCAGACTACAAGAAGAACCAGGAGTGGATGGATGAGTGTATGGACGGGATGTTTGAGAAGTGGTATGACAAAATCGACGAGGAGGACTCCATGGAGGACAGGAGAAAGGTGCCGTATATCACAGTGCATAAAAGGCATAAAAGTGCATTAGCAAACAAGGACATTTGTTTTTTTGTCAGAGCTGTGCAGGGAAACAAATAGCTCTCACTGTTTAACCTGACTGGTCCCAAGTGCTTCTCTGCTCTCTGTTTCCTTCCCTGTGCATCTCAGTAATAGAGCAGATGTAGTCCTGCGGGTAATGCATTTAAAGACAACCTGCAACCTAACATGCCATTTAAAAACAGGTGTGGTAATATCTACGGATACGTCTTAACATCTGTCATCAAGTTCATAACAAGGCTAACGAGTATACAGCCATGGTAGTGGCTCTGTGAGGGTGTACCTTAGGCACGGCGATTCTTTGAGGTACAATGCTAGTATTAACATGCTAACATGCTCATGATGACAACGCTAATATGCTGATGTTTAGCTGGTATAATGTTCACCATCTTACAAGTGTTAAAATGTATTGTCTGTCTGTTTAACAAGACAAACCCACACACGTACACACAGTAATGGTTAAGACTGAGGGAGATACTGTAATATCTATTTCCTGTCATTATACGACCCAATTCAAAATCCAAAAACCCTCTGACTTTAATTCTGTTTGTGTGATGGAAGTTCAGCAAGCTGTAGCTAAGAAAATATTGAGCTAGGATCTGTGTAAAGGTTTTCTCAGCATGCGGAGGAAAGGTTTATCATAATGCTGTGTAAAAAATTTACCTGGTCCTATCCACAGATGCACATGTTCATTGCACGCTACTGTGACCTGCTCAACGTTGTCATCTCCTGCGACGGCTGCGAGAGGATGGCACCTTGGCACCGCTACCGATGTCTGCAGTGCATGGACATGGACCTTTGCAAGACGTGCTTCCTCAGTGAGTCACACACGCCACTTCGCTACTCATACAGTCACACAGGAGTATCTGTTAGGGTTTAGACAAACACAGTAACTGCAATCATCATAAGTTTGATAAAAAGCTAACTGTGGATGTGTGTGTTTCTAACTAGGTGGAGCCAAGCCTGAAGGCCATGAGGATGACCATGAGATGGTGAACATGGAGTACGCCTGCGACCACTGCCAAGGGCTCATTGTCGGCAGCAGGATCAACTGCAACGTGTGTGAAGACTTCGACCTGTGCTTTGGTTGCTACAATGCTAAGAAATATCCCGACAGGTGAAGTTTAATCTCATGCTGTTGAAACACAGTTATTTTTTTGCAGGGATTTACCTCACAGTTGTAAACTCAATTATTTATTTTAAATTCCCATCTCCAGCCATCTGCCCACCCATCGGATCACGGTGTACCCCATGGTGACCATACGAATCAGTGACCGTCACCGCTTGATCCAGCCCTACATCCACAACTACTCCTGGCTGCTGTTTGCCGCCTTGGCGCTGTACACATCAGAACTGAGCAGTGAGAAGCAGATGGAGGGAGAGTCGCTGGACAGCAACACCTTGAGCCAGGCCTTAGGCCTGCAGACTCGCTGCTCCCAACTCATCACCGATTGCTTGCTCAAGGGGCAGACTGGAAAAGGTAAATCCAAACAAGAATTTTGTTTTCAAATTCAACATTTTGGGAAACATGCTTATTTGCTTTCTTGCCAAGAGCTTGATGAGAAGAATCCACCCTAATGTCTCTATGCTAAAATATGAAGCTAGACGAAGCAGACTGTCGGTTTAACAAAATTAAAATGGCTTTAAACAAAGTGTAAAAAATAAAACAATAATATGGGTGGACTGTCCTAGCTGGGAGCAGTGACTTCTACCGGTCACCTGGAAACCTTACACCAGTGACAAGAGTGATTTTGATCTTTTCTTCTTTCTTGTATCCATCCATTTTCACATAGTTTCACAAGAATTCAGTTTTTTCAAACTGGAGTTGTTGAATCGGGGTGTCTCATTGTTAATCCATTTGCCACATTCAGATTCTTTAAACCTGTATTTTTCTTTATGTTTTTATCCTTTTGTGGCAAACCCTTCTATGCCATTCAACGTGTAGGTCTGCGTTCCTCAGCTTTGCTCGCTCTGCTGTCCTCCAATGAGTCGGCTTCTGATAGTGAGCTGTGTCCAGTCTCTCCAGAGTCTTCTCAGGAGCTCAGTACAGCCACTGACACCTCCTCTCTCCCCGGCAGCACCGCAGCGATCTGCTCCCCGTCATCTCCCAGGGACAAGGTGAGGAACAGGAGTCATGTTAAGAAATGATATGGAGACTGTTTGATCTTTGTATGGGGCGAGGATAACAACAAACAGCAACAAATAGAGCAGATATTTGTACCATACACATCTATGAATGAGTTCAGTGGAAGAGAGGTGTGTAAGTGTGGATCACAAGGTCAGAATATTACATTCAACGAAAAATATGTGTTTTATCTGATGTACAAACCCACTTAGAGACATAGCCATGTACTTACAGTTGTATGCATTTGTGCGTCCCTGGGCAAATGTCACACTTTGTTGATTCTTGAAGAAGAAGAAGAAGTAAATAAGACCCCTGCAGCAAACAGACATTCAAATGCATTCAAATGTTAACGCCCGTAACTATTTATTTCATGAAGTTAGAAAAATAAACGTTCATCAATAATTCATCACCAGCATGTTCAAAAAGTATGGACATCCTATTTAGTCAGTACTTAGTAACCCCACCCTTTGGGGAATCTCACAGCTTGCAGATGGTGTTTGTAGCAGCTAAGACTCATTCTGGTCTTTATTTAGGAACTTTCAGCCACTCGTCCTGCAGATCACTTCAGGTTCTGGGATTCAGGTTCTGTCTTTCACACACAGCATGTTAAAGATCTACCCGCAGAGTTTCAGTGATGTTGAACTCAGCGGGACTGTGAGGGTTCTTCCTATAGATTCAGTGGTTCATGTTGGATTAGGAGGTCTGCTTTGGATTATTGTCTTGTTGCAGAAGCCGGTCTCTGTTCACTTTTAGTTTCTTGACTGACTGCAGGACCTTTTCTCATATTTTGTGGAATCCATTCTTCCCTTTATCTGTGCAAAGTGCTTTGTTGTGATGAGTTCGCAGGTTTTGTTTCCTTCTCGTGACTCTTCCATGTACACCCTGTGCTGTTTGTGCAGTCATGTGGAGGTTTTGTTTTGCCTTTCTGCCCTGCAGACGCGCAGTTTTATCTTACTGTTTTCTCGGTCTTCCAGATCTTGTCTTGACTTGCACAGTTCCCCTTAACTGCTGTCTCTTAACAAAACTTCTGACAGTGGAAATTTCAGTGGAAGTGTTTTGTTATCATTTTATTGCCTCTCCTGCTGTAAGCATCAGTTAGCTTAATGTTTAGATCCTCAGTCCGTTGCTTACAGGAGCCCAAGGTTACCACAACTTTTGAAGAGTCCCTAATGACAATTCTTAAACCTGCTTTACAAGTCCTAATGAGTCAATTAAAGAGTGTATTACAAGTGGAAGAGTGCCCAAACCTTTTCTGAGGCCAAAATTACTGGGGGGTTTTCAGTTTCTTACTTCATGAAGAAAGGAACAACACATTTTAAAGTGTGTTTGCTGCAGGGTTTGTATTTACTTCTTTTCACTTCAAAAAACAACAAAATATGTCATTTGCCCAGGGAGCCTAAACTTGATCAACTTTATACAACTGTATTAAGTCTTTAATGTAGGAAAGATAGTCAATAGTATTTTAACAGGAGTTCACACTATTGGACTGCCACTACTGAATTGTCATTATCTTCTCACTTACAGAGAAAACCATCAGGTAAGGAGAAGAAGGCAAAGGAGGTGGGGTCTCCTCCTGCAGAGGTGTTGTCCCCTCCGAGTATTGGAGAAGGAGAGAAAAAGAAGCTGGTCACTCAAGACACCCTGGATTCTCCAAGTCTCAGCCAGACACCGTCTGTGTCCAGTGAGGACCCCCTCTCTCCTGTGGTTCGACGTAAGTACTGAGATA
Organism: Seriola lalandi dorsalis; assembly: GCF_002814215.2. Lineage (NCBI taxonomy): Eukaryota > Metazoa > Chordata > Actinopteri > Carangiformes > Carangidae > Seriola > Seriola lalandi. Next base: position 3,254,375 of record NW_019525134.1, on the reverse strand, counting down.
ACTAATCCGATTACCGGACGGATTCTGTCCTCCAGTGGTTACTGTCCCTTAGCTGACTGGGTTAACCTTATATTTTTTAATCCCTCATTATTTTTTATCTCAGCTTCAGAATCTGGACCAGGGACAGTCAACTCCCCGTCGGACGTTGTTAAGGAGACAGATGAGAGGTTGCCTCAGGTCCCCTTGCAGGAGCATGTGTTTTCAGAGTGCTCCAGAGAGAGGATCCTGGGACTATTAGCAGCCATGATGCCGCCAGCCAAACCAGTATGTCAAACCAGTTTTTATGGTTGAAACTCTACGTAGAGTGACACTGAAGAAATAGTTTGACATCTTAGGAAATATGCTTATTTGCTTTTATGCTGAGAGAGAAGGTAAACATGGCTGAAATTCGTATGTTGAATATGAAGCTAGCTAGCAGCCAGTTAGCTTAGCATCAAGACTGTAAACAGTGGAAAACAGAAAAAGCCAGGTTCTGTCAACAGGTAACAAAATCTGCCTACCAGCACCTCTATTTGTTAATCTGTACAAAAATCAAAGTGCTAAAACAAAAGTTTGTTTGTTAGTTTTATGAGGGGGTTATTTGCCATATTTTTTCTTGGCTGGACACACTGGCTTTCCTAGAGTCTTATCTTGGGGTGGCCAAGGGTCAACCAGCAGAGACTCCAGGAAGTCAGTGCTCCTGTCCAAGAAATAGTCCTGCACTTAACCCTCCATAAAACCTATCCAGCTGCTGGCTGTAGCTTCATATTTAATGAACAAAATATGAGAGTGGCATTGATCTTCTCATATAACTCCCAGCAAGAAACCGTATATCCCAAAGTGTCACACTATTCCTTTAAGGTCTGACTTTAGGGAATTATTATAAATATGGATTAAATAAATACACCAAAATCTACTAGCACTTAAAGTTAAAACACTGGATTATTTTGTGCCCAACATACACCTTTGTTCATGAAATGTTCAATATTGACAAAATTGCACCAATATAGACTTTTTAAAAATGTATCTGCAAATATCATTTACACCGTGGTGTTTGTCTCCTCAGGGCTGCACTCTGTCTCTGCCCAGTCTGAGCTCCATCCTGCCCCAGCTTTTCAGGGCAGTCATTTCCAACGCTGGTTCTCTCAACGAGACCTACCACCTCACCCTGGGACTACTGGGTCAGCTGCTTCTCCGAATCCCTCCGATGGAGGCCGACGCTGCCGTCACAGAAGCCCTGGCTGATAAATATGAGCTGCTGACACAAGGAGAGGCAGCCACTTCCGACACAGAAGGTTGGAGGACCACTCAGCTGCTTTTCAGCCTAGGAGCCGTCTGTTTGGACAGGTAAAACAAAGGAAACCTGATGATATCAGGGATTTTTTTTTTTTTATATTACATTTTCTTGAAGGCACGGCTGCAGTTATTAATACTGTGAGGGCAGGTCTGCACTTGTTTGCAGCTACATGGTTTTTAGCCAGATCTGAGCAGCTGTCTGAGATATTTTCCTACTTGACTGAAAAAATGAAAATAGAATTACTTACATGTTCAAACCTGTTTTTAATTTATGAAGTGGGTCCACATAGTTTGTTTTTATCATCGGCAACATTGTGGAAACAACTATTAAGTTTTTACTTTGTACAATCACACAAATAAAAGTTAACAATTTGATCTTAGGCTGCATGTGCTCCGTCTTAAATAATATGTATAATATTTGATATAATTAAAATGTTAAACTTTCCTCTGGTGAGCCAGTGTTTGTTTCATTTTCATCATTACATATTATCTCTATTAACACCATATTGTAAGAATTAATATATTTACAGATGTAGAACTGGCACCAATCTCTTTTTACCACACATTGTAGATCTTATTTGCCAGGAAGGTGTTTTCCGAGATGTTTGTGCAGATGTGAGAAGTCTCTTCCTTTCTTGTGCAGTCGTATCGGTCTGGATTGGGCGTGCACGGTTGCAGATATTTTACACAGTCTGAATGCTTGTCCTGAGTGGAGCGCAGTCATCGCTGCCTTCACTGACCACTGCATTCAGCAGCTGCCACAAACTCTCAAGCGCACCAACCTCTTCACCCTGCTGGTGCTGGTGGGCTTCCCTGAGGTAGGTAGAATACATACTGCCGCACAGAGTTGTCCACTGTTTCCTGTCTGTTTTAACCCAGTTGTGACTCCTGTGTGTGTCTGTCAGGTGCTGTGCGTGGGCACCCAGACGGTGTTTATCGACAACGCCAATGAGCAGCACAACATGATCTTGCTCAAACACTTCACAGAAAAGAACCATGCTGCAGTGGTGGACGTGAAGACACGCAAGAGGAAAACAGGTGAGTGCAGTAGTAGCTCTACTAACCACATTGCTAGTGTTCAGAAATAAAACTTGGCATTAACCGTGTGTGTGCTTTTCCTTCTCTCACAGTGAAGGACTACCAACTCATACAGTCTCAGGATTCCACTACCACCAGCCTCCCAGGGCAGTCAGAGAGCCAGGGATCCTCAAAGACGCTGCTCAGCCGCTACCTGAGCAATTTCACCTCTATCATCAGCCACCTGCTGCAGACCACCCAGGACAATGGCTCTCCTGATGCTGTGGAGGCGTCCTGGGTCCTGTCCTTGGCCCTTAAAGGCCTCTACAACACACTCAAGGTACCTGCCCCAGCCTGCAATAGTGCAGCACTAATGTATTTCATCCCCACTCCAAAATCGGACACGTTTGCGTTGATATCTGGAACTGACATGTGAATCAACCGGTGTGGACGATATAAAATGATTGCAGAAGTAGTTTTCTCATCCCGCGTTGTCTTCTTATCTAGAAGCACGGGGTGGAACAAGCTCAGGAAGCCATCCAGCAGTCAGGACTGACCCAGCTGCTGGTGAGGAAGTGCAGCAAGGGGACAGGCTTCAGCAAGCTGTGGCTGCTGCGAGATCTAGAGATCCTCTCCATCATGCTCTACTCCTCTAAGAGGGAGATCCACTCCATGGCCCAGGACCCCGAGCGAGACCAAAGAGAGCAGGACAAGGAGCACGACTCGGACCACTCCAGCTGCTGCGCTGACGACACTGACGTCAACAGGCCCGACCCCTTAGAGGGTCTCGATGAGGAAACAAAGATTTGCTTCCAGGTGACGAGGGATTCCAGTCATAATATATTCAGGTAAATATAATATGATAGTGTAATAATCGAAAAAAGTCTTTTTTCACCACAGATCACCCACGATGCCTTAAACGCCCCTCTGCCCATCCTGCGGGCTATGTATGAGCTGCAGATGAAGAGAACAGACTCTTTCTTCCTGGAGGTGCAGAAGAGGTCAGCATCGGCTTCCCTATTGAGAAATTCTTTCTAAACTTCTTTTTAATACACTGTATCTTCCATATATATATATATATATATAATATGATTTTAATTTAAGGTTTTATTTTGCAATCAAAACCTGCCTCCATTTTATGCCTTTGTGTAACTTTCAGATTTGATGGAGAGGAGATAAAAACAGATGAGACAATCCGTACGCTGGCTCAGAAGTGGCAGCCCATCAGGAGGCCTCGCTCTGAGGAGAGGAACACCAAGGCCGTGGACACTGATATGATTGTGGTGTCCTGTGTGGTGAGTTTTTTTTTTTTTAAAGACACTATGAATAACTGACAAAATTACACAGAGATTTTCAGTCATTGCTTTACTCGTTGTTTAGTAAAGGCCGTTGGGAACATTACTAATATTACTAACTGATAAGAAGAGATATGATTCAGTGAGAGAAAGTTTGTAGGTGCTGTTTTTCATATGTCACTTTTCTTATGTCCACATCATTGCCCTCTTCCCACAGTCTAAACCCAGTCACTGTGAGAAGGCCACAGAGGAGATCAACGTCGTGGCCCAGAAGCTCATCACCAATTCAGAGAGCGACTTACAGCTCAGCTACGCCAAACAGAGGCGCACCAAAAGCTCAGCTCTTTTGCACAAGGAACTGGATGTGCGCAGCAATCGGGCGGTTCGCCAGTATCTGGTGAAGGTCAACCAGGCCATCGCGACACTGTACGCCCGCCACGTGCTGGCCTCGCTGCTGGCTGACTGGCCTGCAGAGGCTGCTTTGAGCGAGGAGGCGCTGGAACTGAACGGTGCCTCACACATGGCCTACATCCTGGACATGTTAATGCAGCTGGAGGAGCGGCCGCTCTGGGAGAAGGTAGGCAAAAGAGAGGAGCGTCTGTTCCCTTTGGTAAATGAAAGTTTGTCTTGCGTGCAGAGGTGCACATATAACACATTAGAGGTGTTTTGTGGATTAATGTGATCGGGAAATTCTGTTAATGATCAGATTCTCCAGAGGGTGCTGAAGGGTTGCAGCCAGAGTATGCTGTGTAGTCTGTCTCTCACTGCCTGCCAGTTCATGGAAGAGCCAGGTATGGCCGTGCAGGTCAGAGAGTCCAAACACCCATATGACAACAACACCAACTTTGAGGTGGGTAAATTACATTTTTATCATCAGCAGTCATAACTGAAGTTTTCATGAATTTTAATGGCCTCTCATTTATAATACTCTCTTCTCACAGTCAGTCATAGAGCTGGCTGCAGAATGTCTGTTGCTCAGACTAATAAGATTAAGCTGAACTATTCTGTTTCTGTACTCTGAGCTCCTGTGTCCTTTCTTCAGTTAGTTTTATAACCGTATTGCTTCTTTTCTCTGTGCAGGACAAGGTGCACATCCCGGGCGCTATCTACCTTTCAGTGAAATTTGACGCCCGCTGCTACACAGAAGAAGGCTGTGATGAGCTCATGATGTCCAGCAGCAGTGATTTCCTCCAGGATGTCCACAATTTCAGTGGCTCTCCTCAGAAATGGTCTGATTTTGAAATCCCTGGTGAGGAAATTTTCAAAAAATAATCTATTTCCTTTCTGCTCTAAGCGCGTCCATGTGTGTGTGCATTTGAGATAGTTTAACTATTATGTTGAAACCAATGTGCCTGCTGTGTGGGTTTCTCTCAGGTGATACCCTGTACTACAGATTTATGTCGGACATGAGCAACACAGAGTGGGGCTACAAGTTCACCGTCACAGGAGGCCACAGAGGACGATTCCAGACAGGTACTTGACATTAGAGCAGATACACACTTTTACATCTGTGCAAAGCTGCTTCAGTGACTCTGCTGATTAACCTCGAAATGAATCCTCAGGTGCGTCAGGTTGTCATCCTGCACTTTTGCTTGTCTCTAGGGTTCGAGATACTGAAGCAAATGTTAGCTGATGACCAAGTGCTCAGTCACCTGCCGCTGGCTGACATATGGGAATGGCAGGTGGGCGTGGCCTGTCGCCAGACTGGAAACCAGCGACTCAAAGCCATTCACTTGTTGCTCCGCCTCCTGCAGTGTCAATCCCAGACGTAAGCCCAGCCTCACTTGTACACTTCTAGTTCTGTCCTTCTAATTCTTTCTGATGCTTCTTGTACTTTTTCTGTCGCCGGTGAGATTCATTTGAAACTGTTGCCTTAAATTGAAGAAGAAAAATAAAGTAAAATACACAAACGTTCTTACTTACCCGACCTAAATAATGCTAATTTGGCTAAGAGGACCCAGCACACTTATTGACCTCAGCAGTGTGTTTTCCCTAGGCGTCCAGTATTGCACCTCCACACAGGGTTTGCATGAAAGCCCTCATAAATCCCTCATGTAGTTCCATGGTCATGGTAGTCACCACGGAAATGAGGTGAAGGGTGTGTCTAAGAATTTGCATGCGTGCACAACGACTCGTCCAACTGTCTGATCACAATAACAACGTGACACCACTTATGAGAAGGTTGCGCTCACACAGACAGCAAACGCATCATCAACATCATTTTGAGTTTTACTTATTGTAACTTCACTGTTTGAGCTGTTCAGAGTTTAACACTCGGAGACTGTCTTCACATTCATCTGTTGACGTTTTCCTGGGCTCAGCTTAAGTTTGAGTTTGAGATGTGAACATAAGAGCAGGATTGTTGGTTTGGAAGCCGTTCATGCAGCTTACGTTGGTGTGATGAGGAAATTTAAAACCTCCAGCACACAAACGCTCAGAATGGACTTTACAGTGACATACAAGTGTCCAGTAGTTTCGTATTTTATTATAGTATTTTATGTCTTAAAACGTGTCTGGGTGGGATCTTTAACTGTCCACCAGGAAGTATTTCTGAATACAAAAGTGCAGAGAGCATCTCGGATCACTGTAAATGTGTGTAAATATTGTAAATGTGTTTATTATACTTCACAAAAAGGATAAATAGCATAGTGATTAGTTCCATTAGCCACTCTTAATGGCTGATCGGATGTTGCAAGATTAATGTATGGCAAATGAAGGTTTCATTTTTCACTTTGCTTTTCTCAGAATCAGAAACTCTTTATTATCCTGTTCTGCCCGTGTTCATGTGTTTGTCCCGTCTAACTATTGATTTGTTTGCACTGCAGAGCCTGTGAGCTGACGCTGCTGCGACCTCTGTGGCAGCTCTTTATGTCCATGGAAAACAGCCTGAGCCAGGACCCCACCGGTGTCACCGTGCTGCTGCCTCTTCACAGAGCCCTCACCGAACTCTTCTTCATCGCAGAGGCCCGTGCCATTGTGAGTGATGCACACACACACACACGCACACACATATATATATATATATATATATACATGCACATATTCAGGCCAGGATACTGTGCAGGTATTGCTGTTAAAGCTTGAGGTTTGGCTGCACTTTAAGTATTTGTTTTGTTGTGTTGGTTGTTTTTCCTGTGATGACATTGTTGACTTTGAAGGTGAAATATCAAAGGGATTCAATGACTGAATATGTAATACCTGTCCATGTTCATACCTTTTGGTTTGATAACAGACTTGAATGAAATGATGAGAGTAAAAAAAATACACAACAGTTTATTCTTTACCTCTATCTTTCCCCCTTCTCTCTGTCTATATCTGTCTCTCTGTGAGATGAGCATGTTTTTCTTCAACCCACCTGTTCTGTGCTGGGCTCAAGGCCAAAGCCCAGCCCTGCCATCTGCCAGACAGCACCAGTGCCACACTGGCTCCCTGCAGACTGCATGGGAGAGGAAGAGATGCTATCCATTTTGCAATGTGTATGGGCTCTCTCTCCCTCTCTCTCTCTCTCTTTCTCTCTCTCTCTCCCTCTCTCTCAGTTGTCTTGAATTATTAATTAAGAGAAGTCTCAAGGATTATGAGCACGTCGTCAGCCAGGAGTTTCCCATCTGTGGATGCAATTGAATCAGACAGTCTCAGAAAAGCTCTATCTTTCCTGTTCTCTTCAGGTCTGGCCGGGAGGCCTGAGGCAGCTCGTCTGACAATAAAATTACATCAGCTGGCTTGTCATTCACGATGGATTCTGTTCTCCCATCTGCACCCACTGAACGTTGTTGCATGACAGGGAGAATCAGATGCTCAGGTGGTGCAGCTCATGTCAACGAACACCAGGGGGCAGTAGGAGTACTCCGCAGCCTGTGCTGCAGTGGTTAATAGCCCCCAGCTCCTCACTTTGAAATAGTCTGAGATGAAGGTCTTAGCAGAGCTAAATGAGAGATAGGTGGATGATTTTATTTTTGTAGTGTTTTGTACGAGGAACACACAGAGGCTATTTCAAAGACGATAAGGTAACTCATTCACTTCTGCCATTTAGGTTGTGCCAGCATTCTCCAGATAGAATAATGAAATAAGTAAGATTGGTTTGAAAAATTCTCACACCTGCTACCTCTTGTGGCAGCTGTCACAGTGAGTGGTGGTTGGTGTTGCCCAAGGTTCAGGATGTGGTTTAAAGTATTGCAAGAAATTTTAAAAAGTGGCCGCCAGCTGAACCCAAGTAAAAGCCGGTGAATGTGGGTTTCACAGGCGGCACCTCAGCAGAGCGCCATCTAGACATCGATTATAATAAAACTGGACATAGTGTCTATGTAGTGTTCCAGGACTTCTTCACATCTGCATTCACCCGCAGGGGATTTTCTAACGAGGCAGGGTTGTGTGGATTATATAGAGAGGAAAAGTCACTATTTAAATCACAATGGAAAACCATCAGCTGTAAGGACCCCGCCCCCCCCCCCCCCCCGAGACAGTAAGCATTTATGATGTGAACTAAGGTTGGTGGCCCTCATGTCATGTTGACATATGAACTGCATTGATGACATCCTGTATAGTCGAGTTCAACTGCTCCATGTTGACACTACTGTAAAACCGTGAGAGGCTTATGAGTGCTGGACACATTGTGGATCCTTCTGTGGTCGTATTACGTCTGAGCCTGGAACCGGCTTATTTTAAAGGTTAAGCAGACGGTGCTGTTCACATCGCAGCCTCGGTTCTTGTTCTTCTTTTGCACATGGAGATCACGGCCACGTCCACTGAGATTCAGTGAACTCTCTACTCCAGGAAGTGAAAGTTATATTTAGGAATCAACGGTATGTCATGCACTACTGACTGTACAAATCGTACTAGGATGTTCCCCAGCATAAACATTTGGGGTGCCGCGAGATGGATGGCGGACCGGGGCTCTGGACTGTGTCTCCAGCTCTGTAAAAGCTCCATTTGGCCGGTCTCAGTCCATTTAGCCTCTATGTAGTCTTATCTGTGTTCCCCAAGTCCTTGAGCTTATGTAACCCAAGGTACATCTCTCCTGTAGGGCTTCAGTGGAAGTGCTCTTCAGTTTGTTTATAATTTTCAATAACCTTTCCAACATTCCGCTGTTCAATTTGATGCTGAGATGGAGATGAAGAGCGGTGAGGGAACCAGGCCTCATTTATAACCGAATTCATCCCTTATGTAACCTCGTGGGCTAGTCTGTCTCTGGAATTTCCTTCTATTCATGACAGTTATCTGGCCTGTGAGGTTATCTATGTTTCTCTGCAAGCTGCACACCGGACTGTTGCAGGACAAACGTTCATTACCAACCTTTGATGTGTTTCCCAGGCACAGGGTATCCTCCAGGAGTATCTATTAGCCATGACCACTGACGAGCAGCTCCTCAATCACACTGCAATGGTAAGGCTTTTCCTCCTTTTTTTTTTTTTTTTTTTTTTTATGTCTTCACATAATAACCATTGATGCCTTTCTAAAGTCAAACTCCTCCCTCTAGCTGGGCTCTCTCAGGTCATCTTTGATGTGTTCAGATGTTAATTACTGCCTGACATGTGTGATAGTTCAAAGAAGTTGTGCGCTCACCCAGAAACGCTGTGATATTACGCAACTCTCTTTTCTTAACCACGCAGTCCCGTTGATTGAATAGTCTTCGGTGGCTGTGAGTCACCTCGCGGCTGGAGTCTCTTTTGCAAGTGAATCACCAAGCCGTTGACACCCAGCAGATCCCTCCACACCCCCCCCCCCCCCCTGTTTTGAATGTGTGTGTGGGCCGCACTCAGGACTAATGTATTTGGTAATTACAGTCCATTAGCATTTGTGGCAGTGCGAGCCACAGCTCTGTACTGTGGACCCCGTCATACAGCAGAGGAGCCTGAAGGCAGTTAAGAGGAGGAGAGGATGGGGGGGGGGGTGAAAACAACGTTGTGGGTGGTTCTGTTGAGCAGTTACCTAACACCTGTCAGGTTGAAAACAAAACCATAGGTGACTTAGCAGTAGTCATAACTATTATGGTAACAGTGATGCACAGTCCAAGAGTGAATTTACTGAGGTTCAGAGGACGAGAAGAAAATGTTCCAAAGTCGTCAAAAGCAAAACAGTTTCCCTTATTGGAGACTTTTATCAAGTTGTTGTGAAGGCTTTGTCTCCTCTAGTGGTCTGTTATTTTCTTTGATGAGTTTATTATAGCGTAACACAAGGTGCACCATGCTGAGAGGATCATGTTCACTCCACTACTCCCTGGCTTTTCTTTTTCCTGTTGTTCCCTCAATTGAACCTGGGTAACAGTGTGAGACAACCCCGTGTTTACATGTGTGCTGCTCGTTAAACCGTCCGAGCACGTTAACATCTGAATCAGGGAGTGCTGCTGCGTGTCAGGGCTTTACGTGGAGATGTATTGGAGTGAGGAAATCACTGGGTGAAGTTTTTTTTTTTTTTTTTAATGAGTCTGAATTTTAAAGTGGTGTAAAATCGAGACGGGGAGGCAGCAGCTGTTGTCACTGAGTTAACAGGTCGATCATGTTATCTTCACTTTTCCAGGAAAAGCTGCACTCATCTATACTTTTATATTAACAATGGATCAATTGACTGTTATGTGAAAAGGGACACTTTCAGTTATCACCTGACTCTGCAGTTAGCCTTTTTCAGCTCATTGTTTATGTTCTGCAACGTTACTGTTTCGGTTCAGTTCAGCTCTCAACAGCCTCGTTCCTGGTTTTCTTAACTAGTTCTGATAAACCCACTGAGCCGAGCCGGGCCACAGAATGACGGGCTAGCTGTTTGCTTTTAGCTGACATAAAAAAAGAGTGACAATTGGTCTAAACTTCTCCGTAAATTATTATGACTCTGAATTACGTAGGTAACCGACATGTTGTCTCGGTGCGGCAGCTGAATCGTTCATCTATTCAGTCAGTATTTGTTGTGGTAATTCTTGTCTGAAGATGATGTGAATGAAAAGATCAGAGAACCAACTCCACAGTGAACTGAATAAAAACTGAATATTCATCATATCATGTTCTTTACCAAACTACTGGACGGAGGGAAACGAGGACTAAATGACCGATTTCGCTGACAGCTAATGGTGAACATTTGCCAGTGAAGAAATAAAATGCACTGAAGGGCAGCACAGTCTGTTGAGCTGCTGGTTATGAAATAAGGTGAAGTAAACCAAACAGAAGGTGTTGCACCATTCAGTCACCACCGCTCAACATGTCTCACTCATCTTCACACCGTTCGGGTTCCTCTCCCCGGCACCTATTCTTCTCTACTGCATTCACATACTGATGCACTTTTTTTTTTATTATTATTATTATGCAGGCTCTGAAGAACATCGCTGCCATCAGCCTGGCTATCAATTACCCCAATAAATCTACCAAGCTACTCAACATGTCCCCCTGAGAGATCTGCAGAGAGGAAGGAGGGCGGCAACCTGAGGGGGGGCACATCCTGACTCAGCTACTTCACTTTGAACGAGGAACAGAGGGGTGAGGGGGAAAAACCTCTCTGATCACCCAGTGCTTAACTTCTACCAGGACCCGACCCCCCACCACCCCACCCC
>NW_019525134.1:3242826-3243207 GCF_002814215.2 Seriola lalandi dorsalis | reverse complement strand
TGTGTGTGTGTGTGTGTGTGTGTGTGTGTGTGTGTGTGTGTGTGTGTGTGTGACAGCTGAGTGCTAAGTTCACCGTGTTACCATGATTTAAACAAAAGTGGAGGATGGTATGTGCGGCCTCAGGACCTTGAGATAGATGGGACAAGAGACAGTAAGAGAGCGAGATAGAGTTAGTGCCTGGGTATGTAGGGAGAGTATTTCAGAGAGAGCAGAGCCTCATTTGCATTCACTACAGGCGCAGACCGAACCAAGCCCACCACCACCACCACCATCATACCCCAGGGGAGCCGCTGTTCTCGCCCAGGAAGAGTAGACACCCAGCCTCCTCTGCTGATGAGCAAGCATGATTTTATTAAACAAAATCAGAGAGGTAGGGAGGCC
>NW_019525134.1:3217161-3242776 GCF_002814215.2 Seriola lalandi dorsalis | reverse complement strand
GGCCGGGGGGGGGCTCAAAGAGCACTTTCCACACTTATTCACAATCCTTTTTGCCTTAGGTGAGTCCAGTATATCAGCATGTGCATTCACTGGAACAGGAACAGTTTTGGGGTCTATTTTTTGTTTTTTAAGTTTTTACTTGAAGATGCCGTGCTAAAGGACATGAAGCGTGCCAAATTCGTGACCTTCAAGGGGAAGTATATTCCTTTTTTTTTGTCTTTTTTTATTCCTGCCTTTTTGTCCCCTCCTAAACAGCAGCCACTCTGGGTTACGTAGTTGATCATGGTGAAAACGGGTCACCTTGGCGACTTGCATGTCCCGGTGGACATGTAGAGCATCCTAAAAATACTGTCCAGGACAGTGGAGTCTCATTAGTCACCACAGGGAGAAAGTACTGACCTACTAGCTCATTCCACTCCTCCCTTCCTCCCGTCCCTCTGTTCTTTTGTCTATACTTCCTTTCATCCTACTCACCTTCTCTTATTCTACCTTTTCTTTTTCTGACAACAGAAGTAGATGATGGTATTTTTTTTTTTTTTTTGAAAAAGTAGGATCAGTACATCATCTTAGATAACCTATCACATATCTGATCTGAAGCGCCACTTCCAAACTGATGACAGCTGAACCGGATAAAGATGATACTCACACAGTCTTTACATAGGATGACAATTAACATTACAGCTGAGGGAAAACTGTGATAACATACTATTGCAATGCATTCCTCCATGTTATTCTATCATTATGTTGAAGTATTATCCATCACTAGTGAATGAAAGACCATTATGATGTCAAACAATGATCATGGAAATGAATAACATCAAAAAAAAGGTCACTTGGAAATCCTGAATCTAAATCTGTTAAAGGCCTTTACAGTTTTATCCACAGGTTTATTTACTGCTATTATTTTTTTTTATCTAACGTATAATTAAGTTTCAACAGTTTATGAGGGACCCAATTTTTCAAAGCAGCGAAAACAAAGCTGAGTCATGAATCATAGTCCGTCACACTCTCATGTCCCCCTTCCTTGTGTATCGTAATGAATGCAAGAACAACACAAATACCTATAACAGAAAAAAAAACACATTGTGGATTTCCACTGACACAGAATCACTTATTAGACATAATTGACTGTCGTTGTTAAGAATTGAAGCCGATACACTGATAAACATAAAGGTGACTGTAAAATAGACACTTGTTCACTAGTGACACATCTCATATTCGGTTAGCTGAGACGGTTGGATTCTTAAATACTGAATTACCTCATCTTTTGTAACGACACAGATAATTGGTGCGAAGCTTCCTTCGATGTTGAACGTGACTTTCAGCCACGTCACATTAACGCCACATTTTATAAAGGTGAACTCCACCTGTAGCTACACCCACATCAGTCACATGTACTTTCATGTCAATGAAGGCGTCACGTTTTGTACGTTGATAAATGATCAGTTTCAAAGAGAGTGAGTAGATGGTGGTTTTTCGTTTTCCAATCATTAATGTATTCATTTCAGATGAAGAGATTCTTTTAGCTGTAGGAGGTCATGGTGGTTTTATACCAAAGAAACCAATCATTGTGAGGCATGAAACATCTCTGTTAGAGCTCCTTGTCTGTGTATCACATATCAAACAGCTACCCTGTGAGAAGCTGGAACAGAGGAAACCTTTAGACATTGTTCTATTTTTTAATTTATTTATATTAGTTTTTTTTTTACTTTTATTTTTGAACTGGTCCCTATGAGGACCGTAGGATAGCTCGGTGGTTTTGTTTACACAAACATCAGCTGCAGTGAGGAGACAGGAAGAGAAACATGGCCTCCACTTGGCTTCTACGACGCCTCGCCTATCTACGACGTGCCTATGGTTAAAAATGAAGCAATCATAATTTAACTCATGTAAGTGGAATAGTTATTAATTATATTTTAAAAGAGAAATATATTGTTTAATTTGAAGGTTTTTGTAACTTTTTACTTTTAATGTTGGTTTCTTTTCGCGAGGATGCTTGATATTTGAGGCTGACTAATTTGAATGTACATATCTGTGAATATTAATTGCACAAGAGAAAGACTTTGATATCTACCCCTTACAAATATAAACTTTAATGGGCACTAACAGATGGACACTTTGATTCTGATTTTGTATGCATGGCACATTGAAGGGTAAAAAAAAAAAGTCCTGCTTGGGTTGAAATGTGATTCGTTTCTAATAAAAATAGAAATTCCTTAAATATAACTTCTGCTCTTGTTTTTTTGTGTAGGTTCAGCAGAGAATTTCGGTATTGATCACTTAGTTGGTATTGACTGGAGCCCACACACTCGCTCCCAGCAGATACTGTGTTCAGTGATCCGATCGCATCAATAGTTCTGTTAAATGCGGCTTCCAGCTTCGTACCTCTAAGAAAACAAGTAAATCTCATGCACTTTATTACAGGCATCCTTGCAGCCAAATCGCTCCTCTCTGCCATCTGAAATTCAGTGCATTCCTCTGCCTTTGTCCAAACAGCACACTGGTGTCCCTTCTGTTTATTCAGTCTCTTCTTGCACAGTGGGTTTTTACCTCAAAGGCCCCTCAGCCCCTGTTCTGCCTCCCTGCCTCCTCTGTCTCCCCCCTGCCTGTAATCTGGAGACTCAGGGACAGCACTGATGATGGGAGTGATGGTCGCTGGGGCGATAATGACATCAAATGGAGGAAATATTCAATAAAGCTCCAGATGATTCAGTGCCCCTCTGCGCCACCAAAGCCCCCACGCCAGAGTGAGTCAGCTCTGCTACCCCCCCCCCTATCATCCTCCTCCTGCTTCTCTTCCCTCTGCTCTGTCGCCTGCGTCTTCTGATTGTCCGCCCAGGATCCCAGTGCTGTCATTTAGCCAAGGTGAAAAGAACCAGCCGAGAAGGTAGACAGGAAAGAAATGTCTTCCAATAACTGTAATACAGTCACGATATGGGGAACTCGGAAAAGGGATCTGTAATCTGTTGGTGTTAGATTGTGAAAATCATCTTTTTATTGCCTTAAAGTCATACAACTCTCTTTAATGCGCTGGCCTGTTCTAGCCAGGGAGAAATTCAGAGAAATGAAGAAATCCTCCTCATGTGATCAGCATGAATCTCATGTTAAAATTTCTTCAAGTTGCCAATATTACATACTATTGAGTCCCAAAGTGTCCACAATTAAATCAACTGTAAGTAATAAAAAAAATAAGTAACATTGTGTCATACGAATAAATGATGTAAAATATATAAATGAAACAATTATTTTTTAAATAATAGTATTAAAATATAAAACATAACTTATTATTACAAACTGATATTTCCATCATTCATGTCATCGTGGCTGGAGGCATTTTGTTTTCAGGTCGCCCGTCTCTCCATCTTGTTCTCGGAAACACATTATGCCCCACAATGCCTTGAGGTGATTTCTTCAAATTTAGTTTAAATGTTCACTTGGACTCGAGGATCAACTGATTAGATTTTGGTCAAGGACACAATTTCACACAAGTGTCTAGAAGGATAAAATGATGATATGTTTTAAAGGTCAAGGGTCAACTTCACTATGTCATCATAATGTTCAGCATTTTCCGGCTATTATTCATCCCTGTAACTCCCCAGAAGGTGAGATTCATCATATTTCCTGCAACTTGACTGGTTGGTGGAGGGATACAACTGTGATGCAGTAATTCTAGTTCCCAAGACACTTTTATTTCATAAGGTCACATTTCATGAACGTGGACCTGTTACCGCCCTCTCACCTTTCAGTCAATCATACACTTCATGCCTCTTTCACTAGCAAGCTCAACAACTGCTTCAAGAATTAGCCACTTAGCTCCTGTTAGCTAGAGCAACAGCAATGCTAAAGTTATTCTGAATCAGCTTCACTCCGGGCTGCTACTTGTAAATGAGCACGGTACATGGGGGCAGTGAAGTAAAATAAAAAAGTCTATAATAATTTCACAAATTAATTTGTATATTTTATAGAATTGATTCATATGATTAATTATGTCATTATCCATAATCATTGCTAATTTCATATTTAACACTTTGGGGTTCCATAGACTTCAGGATGATAGAATATTTCAGTTATGGTCAAACAGGATTAGATATGTTTAGAAAACACACAGATGATAAAGGCATAAAGTCACCTGAAGAACTTGCCTGATTTGCCTAATTTCATTGGGAGGACATTTGTACTGGAACTCAGCTGCTTTACTCATGTGGAGTGAAAATGCTTCAAAGAAACAGATGCAGTATTCTACCACAAATAAAAATGCCATATATAATTTATTTGCATCTTTTAAGTGCTGGAGGGAATTTTGGGAGGAGTCTGTGCAAACTTCACCTTCTTTTTTTGTCATGTAAAGTGTTAAAATCATATTGGATTGGTGTGAAAAGGAAAACAGAATGCATAATGAAAATCCCTACGGGTCCAGGTTATATTTTATTCATCTCGTTAGGTGTGATACCTCCAGAAATAATGGATGAAAAGAACAAATATGTAATTAAGTATAGACAAATGGAAAGAACTGAACTACTGGAGCAGATTAAAATTGCTTATAAAATCCAAGGCCGTACTGACTGTTTGAAAAGATAGCCTCACTTCACTGTAGTGTAATAAACTCAGATTCATTTTACGGCTTGTTTCGTGTGACCATATGCACAAAGCATGACAGCAGCTTTGTTCCTCAGAACTCATTTGCTTTTCATGATCATCTCCTTCAGCTGTTTACACTTATGAATCACAAACCACCACTAATGTTTTCCAAAATGTTGCCTTCAGCGGTGACACAGCACCCTCCTACATCCCTACATTTATATGCTGCCCCCCTTTGTCTCACATCATTTTCCTGTTGCATCATTCAGATAAATTAGGCGACTACAGTATGACTCCCATCATCAAGGTCGGCCGAGAGACATGTTGCTTTGAATCATCTGCATCTTTTCCCTCTCCTGCTGTGGATCGTCCCTCTCCTTTCATCATGTCCAGGGATCTCATCGTGTGTGGTCAGTTTTATTGGGTGTGTGTGTGTGTGTGTGTGTGTGTCTGCATCTGCCTTTTACTCTGTTATCTCATTTGAGTTGTGGTCACTGGTTGTGTTCTAGCTTTCTTCCACGTGCCCTCTCTGGTCATTTCTTCTTCTTCTTCTTTTTGTCAATCCTCCATGCACCTTTTACTCCATCTGAACCTGCAACCCCCTGCTGATGAAAACTGCTGCCACGCTGGAGGAAACTCCACCTCCACCTTGTCATAATGAGACCTACTTCCACTCACCCTCCTGGGACAGGAGGCCAGTGTGGGTCACCTCTCACGAGGCTCGGGGATAATTGGGTAGTTTAAACAATCCAGTGAGAATAAGACGCACCGAAGGACTACACCCATATTTAGCAGCTCTGCACATGCTATTGTCTGATTGCACTGGGAGGGAGAAACCTGCTGTTTTTGATCTCATTTCTTGCCTGTCTCCTATCTGGGTTAGAGGTGGGCTGTTATTGGAACAGCCACCTGTGGCACCAGGAGAAGGTGGACTATAATGGATAGCTGGGGCTTCCGACATGACAGCCCCGGTGCCAAGCCTGTTAACTAATCTGGATCATTAGGAGGAGGGCTGTGTATGACTAAAAGGAGATGGTGGCTTTAATGTGATGGGGATGAGAGGAGATGGACTGCCCTGCTGTGACTGGAGTCTGTGTTAAATAGAAGCCCGTATGTTTACTCCTGACCCAGGCAAGCCACTGGTCACTAACAGCCAAATCAGCTTGAGGACAGGCTGACCGACTGACTCTGGGTCAGAGAGAGACATTTGAGATGGTTGCCTACGCTACCTAACTCCAAATATGACTCCTTATGATATATTTTTAAGCAAATCTTCTCTTAGATATAACAACACCAAAACAGACTTCAGTTGCTTCATATTTACCCGTTCAGTCTTGTAAGTCAGCTGAGTTCAGGCAGAAACACTAATATCATCGAATTGACCATTTATAGCAAATGAGTATAAATCAGGTAAAACATATAAATCTTCTTCCATGAACATTAAATCTTAGTTAAAGCAACAAAACTATAAACATACTGTATATAAGGGGGAGGTTGTGGTTATGGAGCAGCAAACAGCATTGGCCTGAGCATATCCATATCTGGTTATAATAGCTACATCAATATGATTTGCTGTTACAAATCAGCTGATAGCCAGTGGGTGCATAAGCCAGTGATTGTGAAGCATGAATGAAACAGCAGGGTGTCATCAAGAGGTGGGAATTATGAATCTCACTTAGCTGATTCGATAATAGTGTTTATTTGATCTCAAAGATTCATTGTCAAGTTATTTTTTCGGGCAGTTTTTGCCTTTATTTGGATAGGGACAGGGAGAGAGTGACAGGAAAGTGGGGGAGAGAGAGAGGGGATGACATGCAGCAAGGGGCCATTGGTCGGCCTTGAACCCGGTAAGGTGGTATGTGTGCTCTACCAGGTGAGCCACCGGGGCGCCCAGGTAGAGTTTTTTTAAGCTAAGCGATCACACTACAGTTTAAATGCACTGAGTTATTAAGTTGTTACTGTTTATGTGGGTTTCATGGTCTTTAACCAGGAAGTATGCACGTCTCAAGGCTGAGCTAACAATAATGCTCTCAGTCACCACTGAGAGGAACGCCACTGCTAAAAGGTATTGATTTGTTCAGTGAGTTCAGTTTGAGGATCCAGTGTTGAAGATTTGTTTGCACGTGTACTGAGAACCTCGAGAACTAAAGCTAAAGCTTTGTTCATGTCCATACGCTCTCCAAACTCAGATGTATAGCAACAAAAAGCGCACAGAATACCAAGCAGAGCAGAGGAACCGAGGAACAGTATCCTCACTAAGTCGACATGTGTGTGGACCAGGAGTCGTCTGGATACGTCCTGTCTTTTGGCAAAGGATATCAGGTAAACATGACGAGGCCTTTCATAAGTTACGCAAGCGTCCTCGAATCCTCTTGGCATTTTGTCCCTGGAGGAGGAATTTGATTGCTTCTGCAGAGCAGCTGGTCTGAGTGAAAAGTTCAAACATGTACACACACATACACACACACACACACACACACACAAACACACACACACACACAAGCTGTGATTTCATTTCTTAAAATGTGGGCTGCTGCAGCTTCTTTGTTATCTGTTTATGTCCAAACAACCTTGTATTCATCCTGTCTCTATAAAAACAATTTAACTTAAAACCCTGTCCAATGAAAATCAAGTTTTTAACCTTGTTAACATACATGTGACGTTTTTATATCATACAAGACATATCATGAGTGAAATAATTAGTCATCACCATGACTGAGTGTTTCCACCTTGAACTACAATGAACCAATGACAGTCTCATAAAAACAGATTCAGACATCCAGGGTTTCATACGTCACAAACCTAAGGAACCAACCCGGTCAACTTGTGAGGACAGGGGGCGGGGCTAAATAAACCTGAAGTCAGTACGGAGAATGAGAGTTAACATTAGCACAACTGCTAACACTGTGTCAGCCACTGCCAGTTACAAGCTAGCAAACATCATAAACAAATAAAATTAGCTAACTACGCTAACCGTTCTGATACGTCTGCTAGTCTCTGATTGACTCCTCATCTGAGTCTGGGTCGGACTGAGGCTCAAACTGGTTTAGTCTCTAACGGAGACAGGATAAAGACTTGTGTTAAAGTTTGACATTTTAGAAGAAATATTTATTTGCTTTCTTGCTGAGCATTAGCTTAGCTTGGCATAAAGACTGGAAACAGGGGGAGATAGCTAGCCTGACTGTTCAAAGTTTTTCTTAAAAATCCACCTACCAGCATCTTTAAAGCAAATTATTTTAACACTTAATTCTTCAGATGTTTAATCTGTACAAAAACCAAAGTGTAAAAACAACATATTCTGCACCCGAGCTTCTTTTAATACACCCAGAGCGCTGCAGAGAAAAAGTCCAGCACATTATCAATGATAAAACCAAAAGTTGCCAGTTTTACAAAAGTTGCCAGTTTTACACTTTGGTTTTTGTACATTTTAAACAAACAAGACATAAAGTGTTCATTAGTGAGCTTTAGAGGTGCCGGTGGGCAGGCTACCTTCCTTCAGACAGAGCGAGGCTAGTGTTTCCCCTGCTTCCAGTCTTTATGCTAAACTAAGCTAGCCGTGTCCTTGCTCAAGCTTTATAGTTAATGCAACACAGAGATGAGAGTGGTATCGATTCGCTCATCCAACTCTCCGCACGATAGTGAGTTAATGTATTCCTCAAAATGTCAAACTACTCCTTTATGCTTGTGACAGATCAAGACTGTCCTCCTATATAACGCAACACAGGTCATTTGTTGTGCAAGCAGTTAATTACAACCCCTAGCTATGTTTTATCGTCAGGCGTGTTTACTACTGTAACCATGGTGACAAAGGTCCTCTAACCTTAATGAAGTGCTTATTTTAACACAATCTTGTCCAAGTAGTTTTTGTGCCTATACCTAATCCATTAAGCTTAACTGTGTTTATTATTGTTACCATGACAACGGTGCTCTGATACACCTACCGCTGGTTCAGTCCTATCTGACAGTAAGAAAAGAAATGGCTGATATGGTCGTTCGGGTTTGAGGGCTTGTTGGAAAGGTCAGTGTTTTGTTTTGTTTTTTTTATCAGTATCTTCAGCACAGCCAAATGTTATTTAACCAGTTTCAAACTCCTACAGTGTGTTGATTCTTTCTCCAGCTACAGCATAAACACAGCTCCAGAAGAAATCAGTGACTCTTGAACCTCAAGTGGGCCGTCACTGGCTTCACCCTTTTGTTTTCCAAATAAACGCCAATCAGAGTCGAGTTTGTATAAATGACGCTTCCTCCTTTCTGGTGGAAAACAGCTCATGGCTTGCAACAGGCGTAGCAGGGATCAAGTGAGAAATCCTCGGGGATGCAGTGCCATCAGCTGTGTGGAGTCTCCCCGCTTCTCTCTTCACTGCTCATCTGTGACACAGGAGCCCTTGCTTGTTATGATGCCATTTCTTGTAGGAGGCTGTCAGGTGCTGAGAGATGGCTGAAAACTGGCAGAGAATCATAAACCCTCCATTAGTCCCCGTTGTGTGTCTCCACACCGCAGAAGCGGCCGCCCACATCAGGTGAACCCACCAACCTGTACGCCTGAAGGACAGCAGTGTTTCTGCCTTGTCTCTCTCTTCTCTACTCCTTTGTTTTGTTTTGTCATGCCGCCCTCTCCTTTTTATCCTTTGTCTGTATTCTGTCGTTCTCACCAGCTCTTCTCTAACGAACAAGTCCAACACAAAGTTTTAAACAGTAGGTCGTGAAAACATTCAACTCATTGATCCTGTAGCTTTAAATACATAGGGAAATAGGGAAATATGATACATTTTACTCAACTACATTTATCATTTATCAATTAGTTACAAGTTGCTTTGCATATTTTGCTAATTATTTTTCATACAAAATCCAGATGATACATTTTCCTGTGAAAGAAATGACTGTCAGGCCATTTTAGAGTAGAACTGAGTCACATTCATTTTCTTAATAAAGGTGAAACGTTTTAGGATCATTTGAAACATTTCAGTGCAAATCAACTTGTTTCAAGAATTCTCTAAATACAGCTTTTAAAACACAGATGCTCATTTGTACAACATTTGAATATATAACAGGCTTAAATATTTTCTCTGAACTGCTAATTAAGGGTTTTATGTTAATTATGGACAGAAATTGATGAAGTTATTTAATAACTTCTGCCTCGACCAGCCACATAGCAAAAATGCATTTAACCCTATGATATATATGACACTATATGAAAAAGATCATTTGGCACTAATAGTACTTTAACTTCGGATACTTTCAGTACATTTTGCTGATAATAATTCTGTACTTACTTAAGTGGGATTTCGAATGTACAACTTGTAATGGAGCATTTTTAAAATGTAGTATTTCTTCATTCTTCCTTAAGTAAGGGATTTACA
Source organism: Seriola lalandi dorsalis (assembly GCF_002814215.2). NCBI lineage: Eukaryota > Metazoa > Chordata > Actinopteri > Carangiformes > Carangidae > Seriola > Seriola lalandi. Next base: position 3,232,838 of record NW_019525134.1, on the reverse strand, counting down.
TATTTCCACCACGACTTTACAGTGTATGCACACAGAAGCTGCTCACATGCACACTGTGTACTTTCATGAATCCAAAACAGACGCTTTTGGGTAAATGCTCTGTTACAGATCTGCTTCCTGCAGGGAGAAAACCTGTTCAGCTGAGCCCAGGGGATTGACAGGGTACCACTTATCACACAATCCCACAGACTGGGGTTTATTAAGGTGATAGATAAGATAGAGTGACGGGGAGAGGAAGGAGCAGTGGGTAAAAAGGAACAGAGAGGACATTATGCAGCAGAGAATCCCAGCCACTGTTCTACAGGGTTGTAGCTGTTACACCATTGGGATTTAAACCCACACATATTCACACATACATAAAATACTGCAAAATTTTAACACTTTCAGCAGCCTAATTCCTCTGTTCAGGGACATAGAATCTGCAATCAACAGCAATCAAATGTATGACCCAAGCCACGTGACAACAAGACCCTTTGTTTTATTGCAGTGTAATTATAGTGCAAAGCTTTAATCTAATTAAATGAATGCATATCATCAGTGACCTTGCTTTGGTCTCTTAAGTGCATGTTATATATATATATATATATATACAGTATATATGCACAAGTCGGAGCCCATGTCCTGATGAGAAGTGTGTCACACACCGCCTGCATCGACTTATTTTAGCTCAGGCGCCCTTGGTTTAAAGGGAAAGGTCAGACACGTGTGCAGGTACACGCACACATACGGTTATCTACAATCTTTACACATATCCAGTTCATACCTATATCTGCCCTGCATGAAATATGAACCCATGAAACCTGGCAAAATGTAGCAGCGTGCTGCAACTCGTGCCTCACTTGTTCCACATCCACTTGCCCCGGATTCAGGTCACACTTTGATGCACAGCAATGTGCTGCAGTGGTCTACTTGTAACTCTATCATTAACTCGTAGCCCTGCTGCACAATGTGATGTTCTTAAGTGTTCACTGTACTAGAACTTATTCAGGGCGAATGTCAACGGTCCAGTGGAGTCGTGGCCACGAAAGATGATATTTTAATTCTCTCATTTTTATAGAGCGCACCTGGCTCGGTATCCTTTCTCACCAAATGACCTTGACAGACAAAGACACCTCAGCATAAATGAGCAGGAGCTGGTTAATAGTTAATGGCCATCTCTATTATTACTTGAACTTGGGGCAGCAGAGCCTGTGTCGATGGGTTTGCGTGCTAGGTTGTGTGCATCCAAAAAAAGATCTGTTTTTTTGCGAGGAAGGAAAACCTTTTTGTTTACAGATGACCAAGGGAAAAGGTCTTAAATAATTGTTACTGTAATGGCTGAAAATTATCGGAAATTTCAGTGTCAGCAGGAATGACTCTGGAAAACAGATCATTAAAAAAGTGAAAGGAAAAATAACCCTGGATGATCGTGTCTTTGGGATTTCCCTTTCCAAATTGTCACCTTTTGCTGCAGAGAGAGCAGTGAAGGCACAGAGAGAGGGCGAGAGAGAGAGATAGAGAGAGAGATAGGGAGAGATAGAGTAATGGAGTAATTGTACTTGCACTGTAGAGAGCAGCTTTCTGGCTATCTGTCAGAGGCAGCTGGTTTGTCACTGCATTTAAGAGTCGGGTGTCTCAGCCACCTGTGTGAGAGCCTGCACATAAACCAAAAAAATTTTCCATTACACACTCTGTAATGGAGTCCAGGAATAAGAAGTGCAGATAGGGAACTTCCTTTCAACACATCTTTATAGTGAACTTCCTTTTTAAAACCTCTGAACATCTTTCAAGTTGTCCATTCCCACTGGACGAACTGTATCACCATCACATCAAATGGGCTTCAGCCTGTTTTTCAGCGAGCGCTAATGTGGAGAATTTATGCCTGATTGCAAAGGTGGCCTTGCGCCAAGAAGGCTGCTTCTAAGACAATTTTACATCAATGGCTTTGCTTCATCTGAGGACTAATCATATAATGAAAGCACTGCACTTGTTCATTACCATCTAAATTAGAGTCTAATAACTCTAAAGGTAAATTAGAGCTTAATATATCTCTATACTTTTCTGTACAACACTCTTCTAATCTCATCCTCATGCCGGTTGCAGATAAGAGCATAGCAGAGGAGGGTTTTTATGAGTTTGCATAATAGGAATAAAATTAAATACATGGATCAGAATTTGGCTAAAAGACCAAATCCAAACACTGTCACCCACTGGCATCATTAATCTCATCAGAAAAGAAAATTACCCTTTGGATTCACTGTATCAGTTATAGTGCTGCTTAGATTCACTTCATAACTGATCTGTTTTTATTCTAAATGATAATTCTAAGTGATTACCTTCTTAGGTAGCTGCCATAATAGACACACACAACAGTGTGTGTGACACACAGAAACCAGCCTCAGTCTCATTATCTCAGCCTCGTTTGCATCCAGTGTCCATCCCTGCTTGCCATCGTTTGTTAAGCAAATATTGTACATGCCTCAGGTTGATCAGTTTTCACCTGATGTCCCCAGGGCCAACAGGTATATTCTTGTTTCCTATTAGTGGCCTAAATGGGAAACAATTCTAATTTCAAAGGTGTTCTCCAGCAATATAGTATAATACTTCCATAAAATTGTAATATATTTGCAAGAATAGTTCAAATTGATGCAGCGGGGGAGGAGAAGTCTTAACATACTTGACCATTACTAGAGAACAAAAAGGTTCCCAACATGCATCAAACTCCAAAAACACAGGATTGTACAAATTCCTTAATGCAGCTCTTTCAATGAGACCCTCCCTCCTGCCTGGTATGAACCTGTAGGTCTTGCTCCATACAGAGTACACTGAGTTTTCTTCTCATGTACTTGTTAGTGCAGCTCGGTAGTCAAAACTCCAGAAGATGTGATGCTCAGTTTGCAATTGGAACAACAGCGTTCTTACTCATGCCACCTGCTCAGGTGACCTCTAGTGATTACACTTCAATACAACTCCTGTTACAAAAGAATCTCTTTTTCAGACAAGAAGATAAAACTAAATGAGCTTTTTTTCCTGCATTTTCAGCCTCAAAACAGTCCAATAAAAACATGACCTTTAACCTCTGCTTCAGACAAACCTATTGTATCTGACAGAGACAAATATCAGATTTCAACACTGAGACCAAAGGGAATTAACTCCTCTGTTCAAAATGGTAAAGAGACATTAAAGCCACTGGCAATGAACTGAAGGGTTTGCTGAGATAAGACTGTTCTCCTCACCATGACGTCGGATGTTGACTGGCCTGTCCAGCTGCCAGCTGCCAAGATGACTGGAACTCACATCCCGAAAATGTTGGAACGAAGCTTGAAATAAACATTATTGTGTTAAATAGGTCACACATTCAAAATCAACATGTTACTCAAACTTAATCAAACAGGTTTGTATGGAAATTATTGCAAATTCTGGCTCAAATTCTCCACTATTGTCACTGCTTGATGTGCAGTGCATGCTGCACATTGTCTGCACCAGTGTATCCTGGATAAAACAGGTAGAGCAAGAACACCTGTGGTCATTTGACTAGATGCAGATTTTGAACAGGACTTGGGGTGTGACTGATGATGTTTCACAGCTACACAACTGCAGATAAGAAATTAGATTGAGAAACACATCATATCTTTCAAACTTCTTACTCACAGTTTGTAACGCAGGCTTTTTGCTAGATAACCCAGATGACATCATACCAGGGCGGGATTTTCTCAGACATATTATGCAGACTGAGCAACAGAGTGCCCCTCTAGAAAATGGTCTTCCTCATCTGCCTGATGGTTTGGCCCGATTCCAGTGCAGGTTTTCCTGTTTTACCAAAACCAACAGTGGATTGTCTCACCACGATGAAGAACTTTAAAAAGTTTGATTTGCTCTGGAAACAGGTGGGATCACGTCCCTGCTGCGGCAGATTTTTGTAGCGTAGGTTGTGTTAGACAACACGAGGATCTCTGCCATCTGACCGTTCTCACTCTTACGTGAGTTTAGGTGTACTCTGCTCGCCGCCCCGTCCTGTGTCGTGCTGCACTGCCGCACTTTACTGTACCGAGCAGGGCTCTGCATCTAGGCCATGTAGGCACGCTGCTTTCTGCCGCATGTGTCTGAAACCGAGCTCAGTGCCGGGAAGAGAGCAGTATATTCAGGGCAGTGTTTTATTTAAAGACTGTAACGTGGGCAGCAGCAATTCTCAGGGGCTTGGATGCTTCACAGCACAGCTCTCATAGAGGTGATCAGACCTCCTACTAACTTTTAACACCTCAGCCCTTTTCTCCCCCAACTTCGCATCTGGTACAATCTGGAGTTGGACAGCAGCTTCCTTCAGAGCGCGTGATGGTTGTTGTGATGCGTTATTGAGACGGGCAAGAGAAAGAGAGGACGACTGGGTGGACAGCTGTTTTGCATAAGTCCATTTGTTACATGTGTTTGTGTCTGCAAGGTCAATGACTTTGTATGTTTCATTAGTACTATAAACACGTGGGTGGGTGAACAATGACTGTTTGCTGTTGTGCCTGTGAGAGCATGACAAGTTCATTAATCATGCATGTGAAGCTTTTTTCTGTAACTGTGACACTTTATGGAAAAAACCCTTCTATCAGTCACCTACCTCTTTGTTTCAGTGGGTGACAGAGTCCCAGCTACTGCGGGAGCGACAATAACAGCAGCTATTACATTATCAGCATTAGCGTAGTGGCTGTAACATCACAAAGAACACACAGCGATGGAGGCTCACCAGGGAAGCTAATTATATAATAGCAAGTGGTTACATCTTCTCAAAAATGAGGAAGAAGCTGATAGAAGTAAATAAATAAATAGGTGTTCAGGGTCCTTAAAGTGGCCATGTGTAGTTCCACATACTGTGACAAGAAAAAGTATGTGAACTCTGTATGGAATGACCTGGTTTTCTGCATTATTTGGTCATAAAATACCACAAAATGTAGACAAACACAATGTGCTTCCGTGTCTTTATTGAGCTCAACCATTAAACATTCACTCTTGGATTTAATAACTAGACGAACCTCCTTCGGCAGCAATAACAAAACAAGCTCCTCTGGTAGCTGCAGATCAGACCTGAACACGAGTGCCGAGAGGTTCAAGTGTTATTTTCCTGTAGTATTTGCCAGGTGTGGACTTCTAAATGTATCAAGCAGTTCAAGTAGTGAGTGTTGTGCAGGCCACAAGACTGCAAGGCACACTCACATGATATATATATATATATAAATATATCTCCATATGATATGGAGATAAACCAATACATCAATCTATCCCGAAAATATGAATCTGCAGGCCACATAAAGCTGAAAACTTATGATATCAATAAGTGTTCTTGCTTAACTTACTGTGATAATTGTGTTGACGATATAAATGTGTGTATTTTACAGTAAACAAACAAAAGTGGAGGGCAGCAGGTGGGGACGAGAGCCGCTTTCAACTGCAGCCGAGACGATTTGAACTGAACAGACAGGTCTGTAGTAGTGAATGGTCTGAGCTACGAGCACAAACAGCTACGGTGAGCCCCGAAGGGAAAAAAGCTTGATTCAGTCACTCACCCACCTCACTGCCTAAAGCAAGGTGAACTTTGCCCCACAGCGCTCAGGTGAGTTTGAAACTCTATTTGAGGCTGTGCACGGCTGACGGTTGGGTCGGTAACATGTGAGAGTTGAGTAGGAGGGAGAAGGTGAGAGTTTGTGTCGTGTCAGACCTCGGAGCGCCTGTTTTCCTGGAGGTAGAACATACCGCTGTAAACTTGATTCATGTTGAACTCGCAAAAAGTATCAGTAAGGAACAGTTGGTTTTTGAGCAGCACTGCTGCACAACGTTCAGGAGGATTCCTCAGCGCAGTCGTGTTCTTAAGATGTCTGGTTTGAAACGATGGGATGACGTTTTCAACCAGTTCCCTTTTCATGCTGTGTGTTCCTCCAAACAATCCAGCCTGAGTTCCATCAGGGCGCACAAACATTTTCCCAGTAGCATTGTGGAGTGTCAAGGTGCTCTTTAGGCAAACCTCAGGCGTGTGATGTGATGTTTTATGGAGAGCGGCAGGTTCCTCTGTGGTGTCCTGCCGTGGACACCGGGCTCCATGCAAACAATGCACCATGATCTGTGTATGGTAGACTCATTAACAGAGATATTTAACCAGCTCCAAGGATTCCTTAAAGCGTTTAGCTTTTACTCTGGGGTTCATCTTTACCTCACTGAGCTGAGCATCTGCAATGCGCCTTTGGAGTCATCTCAGCTGGACGCCCACTTCTACAGAGAGGAGCCACAGAACTATATCACCTACATTTATCAACACTTTGTCTGACCCGGTGATGCTTCTTGTGAACAGCAAGCTCAAAATGTTTTTAGTTTTTTATAAGTCAAAGTGTCTCTAACACACACCTCCAGTCTTGTTTCACTGGACTCCAGGTTTGATAACTCTGGACTCCAGTTGGCTTTTGTTGATGCCATTAGCCGAGGGGTTCACGTACTTCTTCCAGGCTACGCTGTGAATGTTTGAATGACGTATTGAGTTTGGAACAAAACAATGATTTGTGTGTTATTAGTTAAAATAGTAGGAATGTGAAAGACACAGAACACAAACAGCTCCTGTGCTTGTGCACCAGGTTTGTAAAGGTGTTAGAAGACCTTGCAGAGCCTCACGCAGCATCACACATACACTTAGCCGGTGACCATACAGGTATAAATGTGGAAGAGGTTTAAAGTGTGTTTAAATGTGTGAGAATGGGAACCAGAGTATAAGCACAAAATTGCTTTTTAGACTGATCCTGAGGGTTTACCTCTGAGAGGATTATAAGGAAACTATTCAGAAAACCTTTGATCTAATTACACAACATATTTAATGTCTTCTTGTTATGGTGTTATATTATATAAGTCGTCAGCCTGGCTCATGCCTAGCTGACAACGCCAACGTAAACCAAGCACCAACAGAGTCAAAGAACTAACTTAACTGAACTGTATATGTGAGGTGGAGAGTAAACTTACTCATATTTCAGGGCTTTTGAGAGCAAAGAGGAGGATGAACCTGTCTGAGACACCAGATGACTGTCAGGTCCACTGATGAGTAATTTCTCCCCTAATCAGACACACCGCTGCACCTGAGCTACTTTCCCATCTGGAATAAACCGGCTGCTGTTCTGCTTGTTAACGCCGTCATCAGCGACGTGCCGGCCTCACACTGCCAAGATATTCTCTTTTTTTGTCTGAGATGATTTGACCAGCTAGCTGAAGAACACCGTCCAACGTATTTCATCTGGGTGATTGGAGAAGGATTCTTCTGTGCTATGTAACACCTGATTTAATTTCATGCCAAAAATACAGTACTTGGATTTGGGGAGCTGGTGTTTACAAAAGCTGCTGTATGTGTCCCAAAAGCTGAAGGTGGCTGCACACACAGCGTTTGATTTGCTCTCCATATGTTCTGTGTGACGTGTATCGTCAACATCAGTGCACTGCCTGAAAAAACAAATATATAGTCAGCGAGTTTTAAGTATATTTGTTTTTTGGGCTCAAGTTGTGCTCCTGTCATTCTGCACCTGTTGATGATAAACAGTGTAATAATGATCCCATGACAATAACAGATAATTCATCCTTTCTCGTACAAAAGCTCCTGCGGTAAGTATAAAGGTTTGAGTGTGTTGTCAGTGCATCAACACACACAAACACAACAACAATAGAGGAAAATATGTGCTTCTCATTTTAATTGCCTGTTTGTGCTGCAGATCATGGTTTTAGTCTCAATACAGCCTGTTTCTTTCTTTCCAGGAAGTCTCAGGTGTTATTTCCACTCACATTTTCTGATCTGAACTCCCTGCCTGGTTCCTGTTCCTGTTTCCCCTCCACTGCAGTGAAAACTGTAATTTTACTTTAATCTTACTGGACACACTAAAAGAAACTCCAGTAACTCCAAATCACTGACCGAAGGGAGGAAGCAGCAGAAAACCAGATCTGATCCCCTCCACTGTTTTGCTTATTGTTCCTTCCCTTGGACGTGTGAGTGTCACCGTGCAGACTGATGTATGTGCAGAGTCTGATACCAGGAGACTGTTTTCACATTCATCTGTTAAAGGAGCAAAGTTTCTCTGTGCTCAACGTAAAGGCCGTGCACGTACGAGCGACGACATGACGACTAGTAATGGAGCGTGCAAGTGTGATGAACCTCCGGTGCACGTTCAGTGCACGTTCAGCCTTTTCAGTGAAGTAGGACACATCTCGTGTGGGGTAGTTAAACTTTTGCATGTGTTTGCATATTCATAGATTCTGGATATTTCATTGAAGGAAATGGAGTAGATGGAATTTTACACAGTATTTTAACTAGATGATTAAATGTTTTAGTGAACAGAAAGACAGCAGGTGAGGCAGCAGCAGAGGATTTTCTATCTTAAAACCTGTCTGGAGGGGCTCTTACAGTAGAGTGTAGTATGAAACTAAAGGGTTGCAAACAGTTTACAGTCCTGCAGACCAGCACAGACAGGTCTACTGTGTGACAGGTATAGAAGTATCTCACCACGTCCTATGTCTTTCACCGCTGCTCACACCGGGGGGGGGGGGGGGGGGGGGGACGTGTTTACTGAGACTTTCTGAAAATCTGCCGCCCAGCCCGTTTAGTCAACATCATCCTCCAACTTTATGACGAGATGATGAAGAGTGACCTTTGGTGGCCAGAAGCATTTATCTCGTACAGCGAACAATGGAGACCTTCACTAGTCAAACTTAAGCTTCAGTAAGTGGAACTGGTGGAGGACGTATTCAGATTCTAAGTCACAATATAAAAACACTGCATTCAAAATGTTACTGAAGTTAAAGTGGAAGCATCGTCTCAAAATCTACTTAAAATATCAAAAGTAAAAATACTCATTATGCAGCACAATGTTCCTGTCAGTGCTGAAGTCTCATATACAGTAATATATTACTGGATTATTATTTCTGATACATGAATGTGTAAGCAGGATTTTAATGTTGTGGTTTGGTAACTACTTTATATATACTCTTGGCAACCATCACCAACTAGGCATAGTGGGCAACTGCCCAAATGAAACTAAAATAATGTTAAAGTGGCTCCTGTTTGATTACTAAATACTGAGGGCCCCCTGAGGAGGGGCTCTGTTTCAAAATCTAGTTTTCTGATTAATATCTCAGTTGATATGATGCTCACATGCTGCATGTTCTTAAATCATGTATGCAATGAAGTGAAGTAAAAAAAGAAAAAAGAAAAGTTAATAATTTCTCTCTAAAAAGCTTCAACTTGCATAAAAAGGAACTGTTAAAGAAAAGTAAAAATGAGAATGAGTTCCTTTAATTCCACCACTGATAAGGAGGAGCTTAACCGGACAAGAGGAGCTTATAAGGACACAAAAGCAAAAACAAGACAAACTACAAGCAGTCCAGCTCATGGTGTGCATGCCTCTCCAGTAATAAAGCTTGTAACTCCCAGTTTGGAATGTGCAGCCAACAAAAATGTTAGGTCAAATAAGTGCTGGATGTAATTTCATTTAATGGAAACCCACTGTGTTAATAAATGTGTTTGCGTTTGACAGAGAATGAGATAGACAGATGGACATGAGGTGAACTGTAAAACCAAAAAAAAAAAAGTGGAGAGGAGTGTGTCTGTGTTTCCGTGCCACCCCCCTTCCTCCTCCTCCTCCTCCTCCTCCTCCTCCTCCTCCTCAGAGCCCGGCCGGAGTTTAGAAAGCTCCAGCTCAGCTCACAGCTTGTTAAGCTCATGGACTGTCTGCTCATCTTGTCCCACCCACAGACAAGATGCAGCCTCTCATCTTTCTCGTAGCTTGTGCAGCACTATATGCCCCCGTTGGTGTGTTTGTATTCGCATGCATACACACACACACACACACACACACACACACACACACGGGTGCTTGTGGGTATGCTCGCTGCTTTTTCTCACATTCCATTTGTGAATTTCTTTACATAACCAATGACTGCATGTTTCTCCTCTTGTAGACTGTCTCCACTGCATAAATCTCAAATGATGTATCATGAATGCCATTAATGTCTGATAACGGCAAAACAAACAGTCGCCTCCTCCAGGGAGTCGACCAGCGAGCAAGAGTCAGTACATGTGTAGTGTTTGTTTGAAAAAAATCTGGCCGCTATTGGGGAAAATTGTGGGAAGTTCTCAGCACTTTGAATACAGACAAATATGTGGGGTTTGTTTTAGAGGGAGAAAGACAGACAGGGAGAGAAATGAAATGAGGTGTCAGGACTGTACGGGATCTCACTGGCTTTTCCAGTCGACCAGTGAGACTATAAAAAGAGTGAGACTTCCCAGAGGACAAGCAATCCCTGAGGTATCAACATCCGCTTGGCTAATCTCTGACCCCCGTCACAGTCGCTCCTCCTCTCTTCCTCTTTTCCCCTCTCCTCCATCTCCTTGAACCTGCAGCCAGGAGACAAGCAGATGTCAGCGAGAGAGCGTGAGCACGGCAGCTATTCGGAAGTCCACAGAGAGGCGCACAGATGAACCTCCCAGTGATATTATGACATGACAAATTATCAAGGTTAATTATCAGTCTGAGTCTGATGGCGTGACAGCTCATTAAAGCATTGCCAGGCTACACACTCTGCTGTGTCCCCCTTTTTTTCCTATTAAAATGCAGTCGGTGTTGCGAGGCCTCCGATGAGGGGGAAACATCCCTGGGACGAGGAACATGAACATGACCAGACAGATACCGTCACAGAGCAAAGCAGGTACAAACTCACACTCATGACTGAGCATGCACCGGTGTCTCCGGCCAGAACACGACAAGAGAGGAAGTTTCTTCCACCACTGAGCTGTGATTTCACTCCACACAGAGCTGACTGTAAAGAACAAGGTGAAAAAGATGACTGGTAAAGCACTTGATGTTATTTTCTGTGTATAAGGCTGTATTTTCTCATTTGGAAAGAATGGCAGCGTCATAAATTAATGACTTTTTGATTTAGAGCTGAATTAGTCTGGCAAAGTGTTTATGAAGTTAATGTCCTTGTCATCTTGAATGGAGCAGCTCCAGAGCGCACTACATCATTGTGCACTGAGAAAAATGTGTAATATACAACAGTAACACAGGGACATGACAAAGTGATGAAAAGTGTCTTTCCACAGGAGAACTTGGAGAGTAAAAGTGAGGTTGTAGATTAAATACACTAGAGTTTCAGAGAAGAAATGATGGGAGAAGCAGCTGAATACGTAAGAAAAACATCTGCAAAGACAAATCACTTATTTACATTAGATACTTGAAAAAACATAGAAATTATCTGAATAAGAAGAGTACAAAATAATTTCCAATAAGGTTAGACAGAAGTAGGAATAATGAATTCAAGATGCTGCTGATGAAATGAGACAAAAGTTGTATTTGCTTCAACAATGCAAGAAGCATTTATTTTCATAAAACAGCCAAAGCAGTTCACTTTGGATATTTACTAAAATACAAACTGTGACTCCTTAAATTTATTCTGCACCATTTTATTATTCACAACATAAACAGCATACCGCTGACTTGTCTGTCAGGTGTGAACTCGCCTAAAGCAGTGAGGTTTCCTCCCTGTCAATCATTTGATATAACTTCAATGGAGATTTTTTTTAAGTGGCTGTATCTATGACAAGCAAATAAACAATTTTCCACCCACAGTTATTGGAATTTGGAGATTCCTTTAGATAAAACATGACACTTTCAGGAGCACTTACATTATCACAGAAACTCTATTTTTTGCAGAAATCCACTGGATTATGTGTTGGATGAAAGTTCCTATGGAAGCCCAGTGTTCATGTAAAGTAATGTTCTGACCATCACCAGGCTGTGCAGTGGGTATCAGACTGTGCAATCATAAATCTACTGGACCCTCAACAATATTCTCTATGGCCCTGTCCTAACACACCCCGAGGCTGACTTTAAATCCTACACTCAGCCAAGCAAGGAGCAGATATTTGGAGGCTTAACCTTGGCTCTGCATAATGTCTTCTTAGAGTGTCTGGCCCAACAGGCTTGAATGGCAACTTGAATGATCTGCTTAGTCCAACTACATATGTATATCCACTATAGCCCCTGGTTAGCAACCCAGCTGAGAAAGCTTTCCTGAAGTCACTTGACCTGTCTTACTGAAGAAAAGCATGAAGTGGAGGAGTCATCAGATGGGCATCCTCTCTGTTTTGTTGAGTTGGGCCAATAACACCAAGAAGGTTCAACAGTGTGCTCCAGTGTCCCAGAACAGGAACCACCGTTTTCTTAACCTGCACACACAAACTCAACACGTGTCAGGTCATCTTCTTATACCCCTCTACCACCAACATGCTAGCCAACAACAATCAGCAAACAAGCTAAGCTAAGCTAATTAGCATGTCGATATGGCAGAATACAGCATAATGAACAGTCACAAGGTTGCAATGTTTTATTCCTGTTGTACATTTTATTTGAATGTTTCTCTGGTGTACACATTCAAACAGGACTTTTATTTCCTTCACAAAGTTCCGGCAAAAATCACTTCCCTATTAGTGTTTTGGTACCAACTGAACACTTGATCTTACCAGAGACAGTAGAGGATCTTTGATCTTACTTCTTGTTTGTCACAGTATGCTAATAGAGCAGCCTGTCAACAGTTGGATTTGCATGTTTGTCCAGGAAGGCTCATTTTTGTTTATGTGGTTGTATCTGCATTAAAGGGACAGTGCACTTACATTTGGCCCCATTTAAACCTGTTATTGGCTGATTTGTTTGCAGCTGATTTTTACTTGCTGTGCTGTACCATGATCCTCATGATATTAACATGATGCATTCTGAGAAGATGTTCTTGGATCCTCTCACTTCCAGCTGGTTTCTTTATGAGAAAACCCCCCAGTTCACTTCCGTATTTCTCCAGATACTAAGAATGGGTCTGGTCACAGTAGACTGGTCTGTACGTTTTTCAGCAGTTTTTTATTGTGGCATCGTGGATCCACCTGCCTTCAAGTGTTGCTCCTCCCCTTCCTGTTATTCTTTCCTTTACTGTAAAACTCTCTACAAACCTCACAAGTGTGGTTAAAACCTACAACTGCTGAGAAAGTGGAGGCTGAAAAGACATCTGCTGTACGGTGTCTTTGCACGTCTGTATTTATTAGACGTCAGTTGTCTTGGATGAAGATAGTTTATAGCTTAGGGACTATTTGAGATGTTTGAACATTTCCACTTTGTTTTCTATAAAAATGGAAGGCATAAGCACAAGGTAAACAGTTTTCCTGGCACCAAACTTCAGATTAAGTTAGCAACAACTTTAGCTGCTGAAAAGAGCCAAGTATTTCCCAAAGCAGTTGGTACAAACCAAAACAGAGACTCCATATGAATGTTAATGTTGCTGCGCGTCTGTTTGGTGAATAGGCAGTTTGTTAACACGTTCACCTTGTCAGTGTAATAGATAGTAATATGCCCATGTTGTGTTCACAACGTGTTCCCAGGAAAAATCTGTTACTGCTGTGAGCAACATTTGAGAGCAGAAGGCTGTTTTCACATTCATCTGCTGAAGAGGGAAAATTTCTCTGTGCTCACTTTAAATCTCACTTCAACATGTAAATACAAACAGGATTTTATGAGAACTACTTTACACTAAGAATGAGCTTTTTTAGTGAAGCAGGAGACATCTTTTAGTTGAGGAACAATGACTATGAATGAATGAATATTCATGCTGGGAGAAGGACTAATATTTTTAAGAATTTTTAATGAGATTATTTATTTATGTTTTAGGGGAAGAACCTTTATTCAATCACTCAGAAAACAGTGAACCAATCAGGAGAGAGGCTCAGAGCCTCCTCTCTTCTGATTGGCTCACCGACCTCTTGTTACTAGAGCTCCAGGGAGAAGCCTGAGAGAGGAGATGGAAAACTACACTGAGATGGTTTTTGGTTCTTAAAACCACAAATATATCTTCTTATGGATCAACACTTCAAATAAAACACAGGAGAGGAGGAAAATATGGACCTTTAAAAATTCTTTGCAATAGGCCTATATGTTTCTCAAATTGGTCTTTTTTTGCTAATAAATGAACACAGATCACTTCCATATATTATTTTGGCAGAATGTGGGGGTTAACTCCACGTTTCACAGAAATATTCACCTTTCCCTCCTCTGTGTCTATTATCTCATGGAGGCCAGAGGGCTAAACTTACAGAGAAACTTGTTCTTACTTGATCCATGGGACCTCAGTCATGAAGTCTGGTCTTGCTGTTGTGAGACCGGACTGAGACCTTTCCCTGATCTTTAAGCACCGCTCTGGTGACAGGGAGGCAGGGCTCAATCAGAGGAAGTGTGACTCTCAGCTCATTTGAATAAAGTCACACATTTATTCTAAAAGGGGAAGTGTTGATATTCAAACTGAGTTACTATCTTCGTCCATCTGTTCCTTCTGACAGTGTTTGTCATGTTGCATCAGACCGAAAAGTCTGACTCATCTCTGAGCACAAACTAAACACCCCTTTACTTTCACCGGGGAGGGAAGTCCCTGTATGAAGGGCCTGTGCACTTTGCCACCAGAGCTGTTGTCATTCTCTGTGTTGTGTTGTTACAATGTAGACTGGTTAAAAGATGAACGGAAGAGATGCTGACAGTGAGGAGCCATCTGTGCCTCATTAAAAACAATCGGAGGGAGGGGAGAGCCAGGTCACCATTGGACACAGCAGTCCTCATTCAGACAGGTATACATGCAGCCATACACACACAAACACACACACAGTGTGAGAGAAAAATGTTCCCTGGGATATTGGATGAGCCATGGCAACTTTGAGAGTAGAGAGACTTAGAGAGGGGCTTTGTTGTTAGGAAGCTTGAACAGTGTGTGTCAGGAAATGTGTCAAAAGGCGCTGGCGTCTGTCTCACAGGACAAGTGTGTGTGATTCTGATCCTGTAGGCTTCATAGCGTCCTCATTGAAGAATCTCTAAAACACGGTACACTCTGTACACGGCCTGCCCGACACCAAACTTCAGATTAAGTTAGCAACAACTTTAGCTGCTGAAAAGAGCCAAACACTTCCCCCAGCAGTTGGTACCAACCAAAACAGAGACTCCATATTAATTCTAATGTTGCTGCGCGTCTGTTTGGTGAATAGGCAATATATTAATATATATATAATTTGTTAACACGTTCACCTTGTCAGTGTAAAAGATAGTAATATGTCCATGTTGTGTTCGCAACTTGTTCCCTAGAAAAATCTGTTACTGCTGTGAGCAAAGTTTGAGAGCAGAAGGCTGTTTTCACATTCATCTGCTGAAGAGGGAAAATTTCTCTGTGCTCACTTTAAATCTCACTTCAACATGTAAATACAAACAGGATGTTGTGACAACACAACTACTTTACAAAGTTTGCAAACAGCAACCTTCTAATTACCTTCTAACCTTCTAATTAATTAATTAATTAATTAATTAATTGTTTTGGTTTTCTGTTTTTTTTTTTTTATTGGCCTTTGGTTTACTGTTTTGGTTTTCTGTAACTGCTGCTTTCAACAAGAAAGCTATTAAAACTCACTGAGCACTACACGCCCAACACCAGTCAACAAACACACCAAGTTAGCAACTATCTGGTGAACATAATGGAACATTTAGCTGTAACTGGTAAACCAGAGAGTAAACCCCCTTCATAGTATCTGCTGTTAGCAGCTCCCTGTGTCCTCATTCATTTGGATCTTACGTTATTGCTTAGTGCATCATCTGCTCCTCTCTTTCCCTCACCCCCCCACCCCC
>NW_019525134.1:3195483-3217141 GCF_002814215.2 Seriola lalandi dorsalis | reverse complement strand
CCCCCCACCACCCACCACCCCACCATCACACCGTCTATTTCCCAGGTCACTGATTGGTAATTGGAGCTGTCTGACAGGAAGTGACAGCCTCCGTTGTTGTTGTGCTCTGTCTGTTGTGATGTGGAGAAGTGTGTTCATTGGTAATTTACATAAAAACCCTTGGGGGAATGAGCGACCCGCCACTTGATCCTCTTTAATGGCCCAGTCTGTCCTCGGTGATGATCAGTGTGGAGAAATGATTAGAAGTGGCGGGGGACCCAGACCGCAGAACTGACTTTCAAGAAACAATTATTATTGCCTGGAAGGGTGTAATCTCTTCAAACTTCACTTCTTCCATTGTGCTCTTTTTTTTTTTGTTCTTACTCCCAAAAACAGTCTCAACAGCATCCCTACATACATATAGAGAAACAACGCCATCCTTCAGCACACAGACTGCCTTGTCAACATGTTCATCACATCAAAGGCAAAAGTTCTGAAGCCATTGCGCTTGTTGACAGCGTTTCATACTGGAGTTAATTGGTGTAGATGACCTGTCAAACCAGCAGCCTCTGGCTAAAGCTGCGGAGCTCAGGAGCAGATAGAAGGAGCCTTTGGAGGTTGATCATCATTGCTATTAATAGCATTAATGTGCTGGAGCCTAAGACAAGTTAGAAGAGCAAATTCTGAATGCAAAATTCAATCCATCACCTGGACAGGGGGATAGCACCGACATTTATTATTCAGTGTTGTCTTTGCCCGAGGACAATTCAGCACTTTGTATTTGTTACTGCTGCCTCCAGCGGTCCATTTGTCCTGCTTCTCAGCCCATGCTGCTGTTGATTTACAGTTCTATAATTATGATGAGGAATTCAAAAAGGTAAGGTGAAAAGGCGACTTGAGAGTGATGCAGTATGGGTACATATGTTATTTCAGTGTTAGTGTACATTGTGTTCACAAAGTCATTCTCCCATTTGACCGGGATCAGCCCGAAGCTGTACGTCTTTGTCACATGAGAACATTAGATTGGTGTTTGTCTTCTAACCATAAACTACAAGCTGCTCAGATTCACAGTTATTGATTAAACAGGCCGGTCCCAGTTAATCAATTCTGTAACGTCTTGAGCACTCAGCGCAGGTTTCTGTGATGGTGAGAAGACTTTAATAACCTGGGGTTTCCAAAGACATGAGAGATAACATGAAAAACACAAGACAGAGTAGCAGGTTCAGGAAGATGAGCGTCTGCACTATTGATTCTTTAAAACAAATAGGATGAAGCATAATTGGTTGATCAATAAGTGTGGTAGTGTTTCCTTTTCTCTGCAGCTGACTGAAATATTTTCCTCTAAAATGATACATCTCTTTTTTTCTTTATCTCCAAAGGGTGCAGCATCTATATTGACTTACCACACACAGTCTACTAAGGTTTGGCTTCAGAGACCGAGGATTTGATTATGGGCTGAGTGGATTGTGGGTTGAGCCCTGAGGCACAGATACAGGAATTACGACTCTGTGATGTAGATGTCAGTCCCTTCGCTTTAGGACGAAGATACTAAAATGTGTCCGAGGCGCATTACAGTAAAACATTTTTAAAGGACTACAAATGTGAGATTCAGGTCTACAAAGACAAAGATTTATTGGGTGTAAAAGAAGTGCATGTTGAACTCTGTGAAAAGGCCAAAAAATAATAGTGCATTACAAGTTACCAGAGCCCTTAATAACTGCAGTGACTGTTAGAGCTGTCCTGAGGGGAACTGCAGAATCAGGTGGTAATTCTCGGCCGGGTCGTTACTATAAGTGACCCTCTTCACACAGTCACATTGTTTTCACATTGAGCTTTGATACATTGTTATTTTGTGATTAAATATGTAGGAATATGAATAATTAAATTGCAGTAATTATCAACTTTGTTATTTGTTACATTTTAGTTGATTGGCTATTTGATAATCACCAAAGTATTTTAACACCAGGTGGGACAAACAAGTGATCTCTTATGTATATCAATACTGATGATAGCTTATAGTTTCTGTCTCGTCTTTTCCCTCCAGGATTTGATCTGTTCATGTGTGTGTGTGTGTGTGTGTGTCTGTGTGTGGGTGTGGGTGTGGGTGTATGTGTGGGGACCATGTATTCAGCACAGGCCTGAAATGGGCTGCTTATTAAACACATCATCACTGACTTGGGTAATTGCTTCATATGCAGCATTTGATTCCATGACAGACGGGCTGATTGACGGGATGATCCCCGTCATCGCACGGTGACTCACCCTGCTCAAAAAATGATTGAGTAACAAATAGTCTGCCCAATGATGGCAGTCCGTGTGTGTGTGTGTGTGTGTGTGCAGAGTCTATTCTGAATTAAAGTGTTGGCTTTGAGGAAATAAATGATGACAAGTGTAGACAGTGGGCCGTCAAAGGTTGTGCAGTTTAATTATGTCAAAAACAAATATCAGCATTAATCAAAAAAATAAAAAAAAGCTCTGATTGATTCAAATAGTTTATTTGAGTAATGTTGGAGGGAGTAAGACAGAATAATAAATCTATTATAATCAGTGATGATAATGTACCCGAAGAGTTGAATGTTGTGTGCTGTACCTACACTGGTTTCACTCAAAGCACCAACCTCAAAAAATCTGACGGTATCCAGAATACCCCTATAGCTTCAATTAAAGACAGACTCTTATTAACTTTTGATTAACTTTTCTTACAAATGAATAAAAAAAATAAAAATGTTGCCTTGTTTTATTCGGTTCAGTCAGGGGGTTTTCTGCTACAGGCTTCCTTGGTCTGGTATGACCAGTAGCTTATAGTGGCTAACGTTAGCTAAAGTTACAATAACTGATATTACTGAGTCACTTCTTCAACTTGCTTTTACTCTTGTTACTGTGTCCCAATTGAGGGGCCCCATCCTCTGGAGGACGAGGTCTACGAAGGTGTGGCCGTTTGTAGGCGTCATAGACCGTCCGGTCCACGGAAACGCAACCCTTACATTTAAAAGTGCAATCCTCAGGTTCTGTCGCTGTTTTTACGTTTCTCTGTCACATTTGAAGGAGCCTTCGAAAATGAGACAGTGTAGTCGCACCGCTGTGACGCAATCAGTCTTCAAATGCAACCTCTGAAGGAAGCGGCCTCTGAATTGGGACACAGCTTTACAATTATCTCATTATTGCACATTGAGGTTACAGGCGCTGTTGTTCATCAAGAGTAATATGGACTCTCTTTAAAGATGCAGCCTGGGAATTACTTTTTTTTTTTCAAGAGCTTTTGAAAGATTGGTCTTGCAAACAGAATACAAGCCTCTTATGGATGAGCTCAGTCATCACATACTGTCAGACCTTGTACAAAACAAAAGGCAGTAAGTCAGAACAATATGAAGTGTTTATAGACTGATGGGATTTTAAAATCTATTGCCTAAAGGAAGAATTGGCTTGTAAAAAAAAAAGAGATCTTTAATAAGCATTTACAAAATAAAAATATTGAATCATCTAAAAGGTTAGAAAAATTCCACATCGAAGTCTGTTTACAGGTCTTGGTCTACATATGTGAAAAAGTTGTATAAACTCTTTCGTGGCCCCAGGGGGAGCTGTGTGATGTCTGATTAATCGCCTCAAGCGATGTCACTTGAGTCACTGAAGACTACAAGTTTGAAAAGAAAAAAAAAAAAGTGGGGTTTTGGAGACAGAAAGAACTGAGCTAACCAGATCTCCGTGGAAGGCTCTTCATCTCCCCTACAGGCCAAGTTTGAGACTGAATTAGCCGCCACTGGCATACCAGACCTAAATCTCACACTGATCTGTCAGCAGTCAAGTGGCTTTGTGGGTAACGTAGGTGCCAGGTTTTGTAGAGGAAGATAAAGACAATATCTGCAGTTCTGCTGCATGGCAAGGCTGTAATATCTTCCACACAAAGTGCACTGACCAATGAGCTGCCTTCAAACAAGAAGCACTAACGCTGACAAGAAACCAACCTCAGCTTCAGGCTCAGCGACTGGGCGTTATATATGGTGGAACGCCCCCACAAAAGAAAATAGATAAGACTCTAACTTTGAGTTTCAAAGACAACTCTCCAAAAACGATTCCACTGCAAGTGATGAGACAATTTACCTCTTTAAGGCTAATTAAAGGTGCTAAATCACATTAAATTCTTTCACATCAAAAATCATACCTTCTGTGCAGGATAATTAAAGAAGCTGCACATCTCCCTCCGCAGCTTTTTACAACACACTGATGTTCACAGGTCAGATTTTGGGAAACATATTTTTTTTACACAACATAACAGAAGGCGACAAGGGCAGATAGTACAAACAGAATAATGCTCCATATATCAATCTCTCCATCCCTCTTGAAAAAGCACGATTACCCGTGCACGCATACTGATGTACTTTTCGATGCTCAAAAACCTTCATATTGCCTCTTTAATTCTGCTGCTTCAAACATCTTACCAGGGTTGTATTTAAAATATCACACTGGTATTAAGACAGCATAAAAACCGACAGCTCTCCCCTGATATAAAATATTTCCCATCTCTTCCTGGGGCTGACAGGCTGTGCGGCATCCTGCTGCACCAGACTGTGAAATGATGACTTTCTCTCACAGATGTGCAGAGCCCCCGAATGGGGAAGAGGCGAAGGAGAAAAGGGGGAAAGAGAGGAGAGGTTTATTAATGGCGAGACGGCTGGGCGGGATTGACTTGCCACTTGGGTTTCTTGTCAAGTGCAGCTGCTCCAGACTGCTTTTTGACTCACATCACATCTCCTTGATTCAAAGTCAATGGCAGCAGCAGCTGTTTGTCCCCAACACTCAGGTCCTTTGTACAGACAGCATAGAGATGTCAGATGAGCCCGGCTCGAAAACAGAAATCAAAGACTCAAATTCAAAATATGTTTCAAATATAAAAAAAAAAACCTGAATTCATGTTCAGGTGAACAGAGAATGGCGTGTCTTGTCTTAGATGGAGACACTGTAGTTTTATGAGCCATCATGTGCAAGGTGGAGGGAAATATCTTTTTTTTTTATGCTTGGGAGGCCTCGGCTCATTTCCCTCATGCAAATGAAAGCTGCAAGTGAAAGGGGAAGGCAAATGCTATTGGAGGGCTGACAGTGCTGTGTGGAAAATGTTGTGTGACTGGCGCTGAGACCAGCACAGTCCCCCAGTGTGTGCCACTGAGGGGAAAGAGGGAGCGAGCCAGAGAGGGGGGTCCGGGGTGGGGATTTCCTTTTCATAAGGGCTTTGGCATCGAAGGGGTTTTCTCGAGAATTTATGTCACCGTGAGGGCGGATGCAAAGGCTTTAGCTCACGCAGATCTACACTCACACACAAGTTTAAAGAGAACTTCAAGCCATAAGTCGATACCACTGATGACTAACGATAATCTCACTGACTGTGCGTGTGAGTGGGCAGCGAGCAGAAGAAGCGGAGCCTGTGATTGTAGCCCGAATGTCTGCTGGGGATCTGTGGATTGCTGTAGTGAGGTCTGGTTTTTAAAATAGAAATCTTTGGATCTGAATATTGACGCAGAGGCAAAGACACAACCTCCAAAGCAAGTGAGAGGGCACTTGTAGGCACTTAGCATCCAAGAACTTCATGTAGCCTGCTACCATCCTCCAGACAGCAGCTCTGGAAGTTACGTAAGCTCCAGATATAAATACACGTTTTTTTCACAGTGAGAGAGGAGGCCAGCTGTGAGCCAGGACAGAATTGGAGCACCTTGTTCCTTTTATACTTTGTGCCCAACGAGGTCCCAGTCCAGTGCCTGTGATCTCCAACAGTAGACCCATTTCAGCATCTGCATACTGTGGGGAGATCGTGCTGCAGTAACCTTACACTCAGGATAGAGTGATGGAAGGGAAATCTGGAGCACCAGTTTCCCTACTTGTGTGTAGTTGGCTGATTCTTCCCCAGTCAACAATGAATGGACAAATTCATTAAACTCTCTGGAGGGGCTTTACATTTATGAGATGTATAATACATTGATGTGAGCTAGACTTTTATCTATCATGCAACAACAAGGGCGAAGATACAGTCTCACAAAAAGCCAAAGGGGACAAAACAAAGTGAGATATCTTTCAAAAGTTTCAACCAATAGGCTGTCAGGTAGAGGGAGACAGGGAGTTTGATTTGATAGCAGGCACAGAAGGGCAGGGTTGATCACAAATGTGTGCTGGTTTTATTGGTTGGAGGTTTAGGTCACACCTACTGTTCATGTCGCATGAGGTCACCTTTACTGTTTTCCAGGAAGTGACAGTTTTCCAGGAAGTTCAGGTCCCACAGGGTCTTCGTAAATGATATGCAAAATAATATGTACACTGAGAGTAGTCTTGAACGAGTTTCTGATGCCACGAGGGATCAATTGTTGACAGGATGTGAGCTACTTCAAGTGACAGGGAAGAGCATGTTGCTGTGCTGCTGCTGCTGCTGCATGTGTATGTATTTGTGGTAGAAACAAGTTGTTGGAAAGAGCCAAAGTGAGTGTGTGGGACAACATGGAAAAAATCTGTCATAAATTATTGATTCATCAAGATGAATAATTTCAGTCACCTGGATGCAATCATGGTGTCTCAGGAAAAAGAAACTTTTTAGTGTGTGTGTGTGTGTGTGTGTGTGTGTGTGTGTGTTTATACTCCACTACATTTATCTGACAGCTGTAGTTAGTAGGTGCTGTACTTTTATTAATATGTACTTTTAATTTTACATTAAAAACATTTTTTTCTAGTTGAGGTCATTGTCCTGAGACATTTCCCTCCAAAGTTCTCACGTGATTTTATTCTTATAAAGACAATCAGTGGTTATTTTGTGGTTATTGTTATTGTATTGTACAGTTTTCTTCTATATGTTGCACTTCAATGGCACATAGGTGGATATAACTGTAATTCCAATGGTTAACATTCACTTCTTGGGCTGGGTGAATTCATACAGTGTTGAAAATCATGTTTTATTCCATTTACACTTCACATTGAGAGTAACCTCTAACTGGACAGTCCTGGACTTGGCAAACATCCGAAGCACCGTGGTCCTGAGGACTCTAAGGCTGTTTCTCAAAACCAGGGCGGTCAAGACTGGACTTTGAGAAGGATGTTCTTTCCAAGTCTCCTTTCCAAGAACATTCTGGTACGAATTGCAAGGACGAGGAACCCTGTTTCTCAAAACCAGGGCGGTCAAGACTGGACTTTGAGAAGGATGTTCTTTCCAAGTCTCCTTTCCAAGAACATTCTGGTACGAATTGCAAGGACGAGGAACCCAGCTGTCAGAGTTTGAGACCTTCTGTTTAGCTGCTGTTGTGCACCTAATGTTAAAGATGTATTTTCCTGATTGTAAAAGTGCCTGTAAATAAACCTAAAACTGTAAAAAAAAAACAAAAAAAAAACGTATACATGTTATTTACACGTGTTTTGAATCTTCTGGCCTGTGTGAGCCAGACTCAAGGAAACTCTTAACTACCAAACAGAACAGAGACTCACCCTTCATCTTACTCTCACTGATCATTAAAACTAACAGTGGCTACAAGCCTCCTCTCCACAAGTGTCTGAGTCCTCTTTCCAATTAGCTGCTGCTTGTATATGCAGAGATCCAGCAATTACTGCACGATGCTCATTTCTCCCCTTTCTTTTCTCTCAGTAAATAAACACACCACTTACTTGAAATAAGAACACACTTAACTTAGTGTGATATCAGGGGCAGTTTTCATAGGTTTTGACTTTGATAATGTTTAGATCTATAGAATGGCCTTTGGGTAAAGACTGAACAGCAGTAATTCACTGGCGGCACAAAGCTTTCTAATTCCAGACGGTGTGGCTCCAGACTTCACTCAGATCTTCTGCAGATCCCTGGAGCTGTGTGAAGTCCCCTCCTGCTTCAGATGCTCCATCATCATCCCTCCATCACAGGACTGAATGACTCCAGGCCTGTGGTCATGAAGTCCTCTGAACGAGTGGTGTTGGCCCACCTCAGGAACATCACAGGACAACCCGCTGGACGCCCTGCAGTTTGCCTCCCGGGTCAAACAGGTCAGTGGATGACTCAGTCAGGATGGGACTGCACTGCATCCTGCAACACCTTGACTTCAGCTCGGCGTTCAACACCATCATTTCAGAAATCCTCTCCTCCCAACTCTCCCAGCTCCCTGACCTGCCTCTGTCAGTGGAGCACCAGCTTCCTGACAGGTGGGAAACAGCAGGTGAGGCTGGGGGAGGTCACCTCTTGTATATGGACAGATGTGTCCTCTCCCCACTGCTCTTCTCCCTCTGCAACGAGAACTGCATCTCCACAGACCCAGCTGTTAAACTCCTGAAGTCAGAACAACTTGGAGCTGAACTCACTGACTTTGGAGATGACAGTGGAGTGTAGGATCTGTCAGCACTACCACCCCCCAAACACACACACACACACACACACACAGTGGTCCAACAGCCCTGTGTCAACCGTGGAGACCCTCAAGTTTCTGGGAACCAACATGAACTCCAGAAGGCTGAACAGAGGATGTACTTTCCATGGCAACCGGAGAAGTCTGGTCTGCCAGACGAGCTGTTGAGCCAGTTCTACACCACAGTCATCAAATCCGTCCTGTGCACATCCATCACAGTCTGGTTCAGAGCAGCCACGAACACAGACTGCAGCGAACTGTAATGACAGCAAAGAATAAAAAAATAAATAAATAAATCATTGGTGCCCCCCAGGACCTGCACTCTTCAAGAACCAGGAACCAGGCGGAGAAAATCACACCAGATTCCTCAGACCCTGAACTCAACCTTTTTCCAACTCCTCCCCCTCCAGCAGGCTCGCACAACCATGTACACCAAAACTACCACACACAGGAGCACTGTCCTTCCTCATGCCATCAGCCTCATAAACAGCCGACCAGGATCACCTGCCACTCTTGATTCTTCAGTTAGTTATTAACTTTATTGTGAAATTAATTCCCAGTGTCTGCACTGCTGTAGAGTCACTGACAGCCTGTGTGTGTGTGTGTGTGTGTGTGTGTGTGTGTGTGTGTGTGTGTGTGTGTGTGTGTGTGTGTGTGTTAACACTCGGCCAATACATCTGATTATGATTCTAGCTTGGGTTCATTTCAGTGTTACTTTCAAACTACAAACATACTGAGACATTAGTTCAAGCTGCTCAGCCCTCCTGGGCATAAAGACAGTTTACTGAGAGAATTGTATGTAGGTGAAACAAAGGCAGAAATTCAATAACAAACATATTTTAAGTGATTATATGTCAACTACAGAAACTTTATTTCCTTGCTGACTCTACAAAAAACCACAAATTATAAGCCATGTTGTCTTCGCTAGAACCACCATGACAGTGGAAAGTGGCCTGGAGAGAGTGGCTGACTTTTTTGAAGTTTAAAATTAGTCAGCATTATTTCTGTCTGACTTTCTGGTTTTTGAGCAAATCTAAAAGTGGCCTAATTCACTGGGTCAACATGATCTCTGTGCAACCGGCTCCAGGGCTGACACGTTCAACTCTGCACTGGTCTCATACAAACTGCAGCAGTCTTGGTGCTGAGGGCTGGAAAACCATTGTTTCACGGTGTCCTTGAGCAAGGCACCTTGTCCCTCTCAGACCCAGGGGCGCTGATGCGCAGCTGACCGCGTTCAAATGCATAAGCAACAGTTTCCCTGTGAAGCGCAATAAACACAAACTGTAACCTTTAAGAACCTGCTCCGTGACAAACAGGAGGATCGGCAGAGCTGCGCGGATCGTGTTTTGAAGGGAGACGTCTGAAGTGTTTGCATGAGGCGGCTGAACCCTCCGCTCAGGTACACGCAGCCAATGGGAGCGCAGGAGGGAGTGCTCAACAGCGGAGAGGCGGTCCGCCCCGGCACAGACACAGCACACCTTCAGATGGAGATGAAGTAGCAGCGGCAGTCGATCTAAAGAGAAACGACAGCGTCTCTACCGCGGATCCGGAGGTTTTCTTCAGGGGGGACAGGTGACAGCGCAAACCGACCGACACTCAGCCGCCTCAACGTCCATCGGTGGAAATTATTGTCGTTTCACCCCTCCACCCACCCCCCCTCACGCACACACCCACCGATTGCCACAGTACATGCATTGCGATACTACATGCATTTCAGCCTGATCATCTAAGCCCAGTCCACCAAGATGGAAAATGCGCACACTAAATCAGCGACTGAAGTTTTAGACAACTTCGGTGTGAACGAAAACACTGGGCTGACTCTGGAACAAGTCAAAGTCCATTTGGAGAAATATGGACCGAACGGTGAGTAGTTTTTTATATTATCTTTTTTAATTTTTTTTATTTCACGTCACAGCTGGCGCGTGTTGAAAACCTATATGAATTTATCAGGAAACCAAACTGCTGCTGTTTGGTTTCAGGCTGTTCGTGCGCGTAAAAAAAAATAAAAAAAAATGCCTCTGGCGCGCAGTCAGTGGAAATGTAAGCGGCACATTCATTGATGCACATGCCTGTGTTGATATCGTTCAGCGCCCATCGGTTAAAGTAACACCGGGAGACGTATTGACAGGGAAGATATCGATACAAAGAAACTGATCGATTGTACAAATTCGTCCAGAGCGACTTTAAAAAAAAAAAAAAATTTATTCAGCTGGTCCCCTGAGGTCACCTCATGTCAGGCTGGTTTGAAAGTATGGCGAGTGTAGTTCCAAAGAAAGCTTATCGAAAACAAACCTGCAGCCCTCCCTCCCCACGTATTGACACTGTGTGTGTGTGTGTGTGTGTGTGTGTGTGAGAGTGAGTGAGTGTGTGTGTGAAGACAAGACATCCCTGGCTGTGATGCAGGGATGAGGAAGTGGAGGGCAGGCAGGCTCAGGCTACTGGAGTGGATGAGGATGAGGTGGTGAAGATAATGAAACAGAAAATCTTGAACAACCTGTTTTCACTTTCAGCAGTTGTTCTCCACATGGTTTATACTTTCCAGTTCAGATTACAAAATCACAGGGGGGGGGTGGCTTTGTAAAGTCTTTCAAAATACAATGTTTTAGAGTGATAAAGATCAGAAGGACTCCGACTTCTGCTGTAAAAACAAGTAAAATGACTATTTATCAGGTGTGTTTCAGGTGAAAATCTAGTTTCTGTCTGTGTGGATCATGCTGCAACACAAGCCTCCCCCCCCCCCCGCTCCCTCCGAGATCTTCATCATCTTTTACACTCAGCTGGCGTTTGAAGAGTATTCTCGTGTTGAGCTCGGACCTGACATCACCACACCTTTCCCTCCTGGCCTGTCATTTGCATGTGCGGCCAAGCTGTGGAGTAGAGCGGCACATTGTGCCAGTCAAACAGAAGCCCTTTTGTTGCAGCCAGCCACTCTACCCAGGGGCTTGTGATGACTTCATGGAAAAAAAGCAACGTCTTGCCACAGATAACATCTCTTTCGCTTTTAGCTGTGAACTTCCTGTCTTATACGAGCGTGTTGCAGATAAATGGAGGGAGGGAATACCCTTTTTCCTTTCTGGGGCTGATAGCATGGGGGTTATCCACTCTAGCTGCTGCTCCACAAGCCAAAAAAGGGGAAAAGCAGCATTAAATTGGCTTTGGTCTGTTTACTATTTTAGTACATGTCATTGCAGAGTGATGTACAGCTGCTAAACGGCTCCTTCCCCTCTGCACACAAACCGCAGACTTTGTAGTTGACTGCAAGGACTCTCTGTGCGAGCCGTGGTGTTTTGTTCCAGGGAGCGCCTGTTCAAAGCTGTTTGCGGGTGGTACGATTACCTCGCTCCCGCTGACATGCATGCACCGCGTTTCACTCTGCGTAATGGTTAGCAGGATCCGGTTATCAGAAGGATCATTAACCCAAATCAACATGTCCACAAACAGAATCTCCACGGTGCGTCCGAGCTCTGCGAGTGTTTGTGTCAGTGTGGACGCGAGAGGGGGAACAGGAGATGAAAGTGACATGATCTTCTGTCACTTCACCGCCAACGCACTGCTCCAAGCGTCTGCAGGAGGAGGCGCCGACACGCAGGGCAGACAATGTGACATGTTTGACTCAGACATAACCCTCCTCCGTGAGACTGGAGAGGTTTTACACACTCGATTTCCCTCTGGATCTCTGGGGTGGATGAGGGAGTTTAAACACGGCTGGTTTCCAGAAACACTATCTGTCCCCTCAACCCCACAGTTAATACATGTTGCGAGTGTGTCCTGCCTCATTTCTTCTATAGATAACTTAGAAATGTGCTGGAACCACTTTGAAGTTCTTTGTTTTGTCCTGGTTTTGGGATTATTTTCCCTTTTTATCATAGATGGCAACATTCATTCCAACTTGAAGCTGTGCTGCTCCATTTATTTGTCTTTAACAGCAGAGTGGCTCAAGTATGGATTCTATAGATTCTTGCCTTTTACGATGTTCTAGAAAAGCACATAAAAATCTTGTCTTTCAGGGCCACACTGTAGGTTAAAACAGGCAAGTGGTGTCCAGGCCTTCCTGGCTTTAAATCGGCACTTTCATGTGCTGTGACAGAGAAAACCCCGCTCACAAGCGTCAGGGTTTCTGATCCCTTTCTGAGATGTTGGAAAAAGAGCTTAGCTTCCACATCTGGACGGTCTGTGCTGCAGAAAAGGTGGCGGCAAACCTTTTTTCACACCTGCACATTTATAGTCCACTAGCAGCTCCTTTTATTTTCATCTTCCCTCACAGACACACACACACACTACAGGAATCCTGCTAATTCACTGCCGAGAACTGCACCGCAGTTTACCAGACAGTTTGACACTTTCAAGGCTGAAACATGTGATTCTCATGTAGTAGAGGAAGTCGCAGGCCTCTATCTCTCTTTCTCTCTCAGACACACACACACACACACACACACATGCGCGCGCGCACGCAAACGCACGCACACACATGCTCTTTGTGTGTGGGTGCACAAACAATGTTGGTGCTGTTACAGCTTGTGGTGCTTGATGATTGTATTCTGTGCCCTCACAACCTCGATTTCAAAGGCACAGTGTGTTCATTTTTAGAAAGTGTCAGTAAAAGGGCACATTGTCCCCATGAGCAATCAACTTTTTTGGGTTGGGGGGTTGGGGGGTGGGGGTGCACAGGAGCTGACACTCAGGTGAAGGAGTGTCCAGGGAAAAGGAGGTGGTGTTAGTTTATTGATTTCCTTTTCTAACATTTTGGAGAATTTTGCTCTTTGATCTGACCAAAAAAACAACGTCAAAGCTGAAGTTGTTGAGGCTTTAAAACATTAGCATCAGAAGGACTACAGCTGAGTTAAGAGTCATTACGACTTCAAATTACGTTGCACAGCTGAAAACAAAATTATTGAGGTTTTAAAAACTTGACGCTCCCTCCAGGAGAGAAGCTCAATTGCGCAACACATTCAGGTTAAACAACCTAGCAATGCATGTGATTGCACCATCTCGTTACAGTGTCCAGTGTTGGAGACATATG
This sequence comes from Seriola lalandi dorsalis, assembly GCF_002814215.2. Lineage (NCBI taxonomy): Eukaryota > Metazoa > Chordata > Actinopteri > Carangiformes > Carangidae > Seriola > Seriola lalandi. Next base: position 3,203,788 of record NW_019525134.1, on the reverse strand, counting down.
TTGACTTGGAGCCAACAACAACAGCAACAACAATCTTCCCAATATCCGCTGATGCCAATAAAAATCTTTTCATCTGTGCACAAGCTCCACTGAGCTCCAGTTTGAATTCCTTCCATTGATTCAATTATTAAACATTTTTTCCAAAAGTGGAAAGGTAGTGATCAGTAGATGACACCATCCTTGGTAAATTATGCAATGCTGTTGCACTTTCCTCACCCCGGTTTCTGCCACAAATAATTACAACTTCCTCTGGTGGGATCTCACTCACAGTGTTGTTTCTCTTCCTGTTCTGCAACTCGACATGAAAGGAAGCCTGAATTACTCGCTCTCGCGTTTGAAATACGAGAAAGGCGTTCTGCTGCTTCCTGCTCCTCCTCCTCCTCCCTCGCACCGACACACTCTTGATGGCACATTGCAGTGCACTCCTCAGTCAGTGGTTGTTGGCTTGCACTTCACCGTCACTTGTTCTGAAAACTGTCCAGTTGAGAGTTAAAATGCGGTAACGGTGTCGGGGGTTACGTGGGCTGAGAAAGGAGAGTTAAGTTGTAGAAAAGTCGCTTGAGTCACTTCCCCCGGCTCTGTGCGTGCCTGCCTTCAAAGAAGCTGTGATCCTGTTCTGGCCTGTCACTTGTCTTGCCTCCTCTTCATCTGTCAGTCACCACATGCCCTTATGGTATGATGATGTTGAGTCACCACAGCCTAACGCACTGTACCCGCCGCCGCCGCCGCCGCCGCCGCCGCCGTTCGGTCCAATGTGGAGATGTGTTTGTGTTTCAAGAAGTGGCAGCATATGTTGTACAGTGCGTGTCTGCCTCCAGTGTATACCATGAAGTGAACGGAAGGTCACCTCAAGGCACTCGCATAGAGATGAGCAGCATAATGAGGTGTAATGTTGTGTGTCTGGAAAAAAGAAGTAAATAAAAGAAAAGTCACGTGCCCGGATCAGAAGGATAAACCTGCTCCACTTCACTGGGACAGGCTGAGCTGAAAGAAAACAAGTGGTAGTGAAAACAACACGGCATCAAAACAGAGCAAGAACATTAATTCCCTGCCCTGTTAGTTAATTCATTATGTCATAGTGGATACTTACTAATAATGTTAAAAAGGAGTTTTATGTCCAAACAATTCCCACATTTTCACTCCTTTTCAGACGCCTTGCTGGCTTCCTGCTCCGTACTTTTTATTCAGTTTCAACAGATACAGAATTTTTTGACACCTTAAGATAAGATGGCGAAATTCAAGTTGTCAGGTATATGAAGTATGCAGCTGAGGATATTCTGTGATTTTGTTTCTACAAAGAAATCCCATTAAAAGATTAAGGTGAAAAATCTGTTAGTCTGTCTCTTAAAACTTTTCCAACATCCCTGTGTTCAGCCCCGAACCTGCTGCTTCTAACTCAAGATGGAAATCTTTAAAAAGAAAATGGTCACAAATATATACTAGCCTTTTTTTTTTTTTTAAAGGCTCAATTCTTTCCTTCAACAGCTGGACACTGTGGGTTTTAGCAAATAGTGCATTTATTGAGGACTTACTTTCAGTTGTGGATTTGTTGCACTAATGAGTATTTACTGCAGCGGCGTGGTCTAAGTGGAATTGACTCAAAATAAACTACAGTACCCATAATGGATAATGGATCATGTCACCCAGTGCAACAGTGTGGCTCACCCAGGTGTTTTCCACAGTTTTTGGACAATGATGGAGCTCGATGGCTCAGACTGAGGCTACATAGGTACGACTTTTTAATAGGATCAAGTCATTGCTGGTTTTGGTTTGTTTTGGACTTACGCTATTCAGTTTCATTTTTGGCATATCATTTAATCTTGGTGTGCTAAAAGTGTGATTTGAAAGTTATACACAGTGACACGTACATCCAGGTTTATAAGTGTAATATCCAACATTTAAAAAATTGTCACTGGTTTGATCGGCCTCTGTTGCTTCAGGGCTTAGATGAGTAAAGTTGTATCGTAGCATTTGATTGGATAGAAGTGTCGCTCTGGTTTCTAAACCTAGAATAAAGCCTATAAATAGCATGGTGTTAACACAGATATTTCAGTCTGCCGTTGGGGAGATTGCACACTATTTCTCACAGAATTCAGTTTCTCCATTTGGCTGCTGGGTGGCCGGGTGCCATCCTCCTCACTAGCCTGTTGAGATGTTCAAAAAATGGTTTCTTTGCACAGCTGTGACCTTAAAGAGGAAGCTCGGAGCCCTGATGAGATATCAGCTCTGTGCTAATCACCTCATGCATGTCCTGCTCAGTTGACAGGCCCTCTTCCTCTGTTACTTGTCAGTAGCGCTCGCCTTGCAGTGTTGTGTTAAAAAAAAGAACATTTGGAGGAAGATGGTTATTTGGTGTGTTTGTTTGAACCTGAATTGAATGTGAAACAAGCAGTGTACAGTGTTTGTGCAGTTAGAGACCAGTTGTACAGTCATTGCATAAACACAGACGCCTTATCTTAAGTAATTTCCAACAGTTTCACTCTTTCACGGCTGATGTCATCTGTGTCCTGGAAATGTTTGTGGCTATTGAAATTTCCTAATCAGGTTGACCAAAATCTGTTGATTTCGAGATGAAGTGGTTAAGAAGAAGCTCTTTAGTAAGACATGGTTTGGAACCATTTGTGAAAATATCCAATGAAAACATACAGAGCTGATGCTGCAGTGTAATTTCAGCACGCTCTATTGTGTGCAACATCCCGAGGAAAAATCCAGTCTCTTTTTCCCTGACCACAGCTCGATGATGTCAGAAAGCGTCCAGCCAATGGGCAGCTGCAGCAGCCATCGAGCTGGATCCCCGTGACATTTGGTGTCTCAATTGGCTCGAGAAGATAAAATCTCCACTTTGATACTAATTCTCCTTTTCTGACATGTTAGTCTTTCAGAGATGAGCCTCAGAAGAAATGATGTCAGCGCGGCGTGTTTCCTCTCTGTGTCTCCAGCATGAAGAGAGTTACAGGCAAACATAGCAGCTAAAATAATATGAATTCATTCCTCTCTCTCTTCTAGTCTAGTGTGACACCCCCCCCCCCCCCCCATGTCATTTCAGCTCGGGAGTCTGGATGTGTCAGCGGGTTTTTAACAGTTGCTTGATGTTAGTTGGGAAAATGTTGGTACAAATGTTACTTTGGTCTGCAATTTATTTAACAGCTGTTGAATGGGTTGCCATGACATTCGTGGTCCGCAGAAGATGAATCTTAATGACCTTGGAGATCCTGGTTACTCTTTTAGATTGAAACTATACTCTTTTGAAATATCTCAACATCTACTGGATGGATTGGCGCAACATTTAATGCAGACATTCATGGTTCGGAGAGGATGAACCCTACTGACCCTGAGGTTAACCTTTGTTGAAGTATCTCCACAACTAATGGATAGATTGCCATGAAATTGTGTACACACCTTCTGGTTCCCCTCAGGATGAAGAAGTGTAATTATTTTTGATGATCCCTTTTCATCTAGTGCCATCATCAGGTCAAAATCTCAGTTTGGTTTATCAGCAAATACCTGCTGAGTTAATGACATCAGCCCAATTCCCATCGGCCTGTGTGGTGCAAAAGCTAGCATGGTAACACACCAAACTAAGATGGTGATCGTGATAAACATTGTACCTGCTAAACACCCTCATGTTAGCATTGTCACTGTTAGCATGTTAGCATACTGCTATGTGTTTGAAAAGAGAGAGGCTTCTGGACCGACAGTGGGTGAAGAGCTGCATGTCTGGGCTCCATGTCCTTGTTTCATTATGCTGCAGAGAAGTGATTAGTGACTTGGTACCACTTCCTCCTCTGCTCCCGTACTGATCCTCAGAGCAGCTTCTCTGAGGGCGGCGGGATGCCTAAAGATAGCTGCTGACACTCACCCACTTGACACGACTGTGTATGACTTCCTCAGAGAAGGGAAGCCCTACATTGACATTTATGTAAATAAAGGAAACATTGACTTTGTCAGGCTGCAGGCGTCTCCTCCGCCGTTACCTGCGATGCCCTCTGTGTCTCAGAGATAATAAGGTTATGGGAGGAGAATGGGGGACATTTATAATTCACATTTGATACGGTTAATGCATTCAGACCTTTTCCGGTGGGAGAATACATTAGGGGAGAGTGAGCGGATATATGAAGCCATAGTAGACTATGTCATTAGGAGTTACCATCATGATATTTATAGGCCTGTTTTACTCTCTCATGGTCAGTGAATGGAGCGGGGATCCTGGAGCTGGAGCCACTTACTGAAGCAGCACAACTGTACCTCCATGGTCCTGTTGTGCTTACTGCCTTCCTGCTCACACTGCTGTTTATCTGGAGGTGTGTCTGCTTGCCTGCATGTTATCACTCATGGTGACTGTGTACTAGCAGCACTGCGGAGGCCAGAATTACACTTGTTCACATCAGAATGTGTGGAGGTTTTTGATGCCTGCAGTCAGAGCGTGCTGTATCAAGGCCCTGCTGATTACATAACAGTTATTCTTGGTAAATTTTGACAGACCCCGGCACATTACCTTGTGAAATGCTCGTTTTCAAGCAGCCTTCGTGATCCAAGTTGTCATGGTAACTGCTAAACTGCTTCTACTGTTTGTAGTTTACACAACACAGCCTGAACTCGAGCTTGTTACTGCTTAACCACACTCAGATGTGAGGTTTACTGGGGGTCCTAATAATCCGGGCTGTAATTTGTTAATGGACTCAGTCAGACTAGACACAGAGGAGCTGGCAGTGAAAGTTCCTTTATCAGAACATGGTACGTGGTGCAGATAGATACATGGCCAGTTTCCTGCTTTGCTTCCTGACTCTCTGGACACAGAAACCAGCTCCTTGCTGTTGTTGGCAACTGTCTCCAGGAAGTGTCTCCCCTCTGCTCAGCGCTGCTCGATTTTCTGCTGCGTGTAAACAAGCTCTTTTATTCATTGTCTGGGCCAGGAGGGTGGAGGGTGGAGGGGAGAGGGGAGGGGTGGGGAGGTGCTGTGGGGACATGGAGAGAGAGAGACAGAGAGAGAGAGAGAGAGAGAGAGAAAGAGGTGAAGTCAGTATTCAGGAATGTGCCTGGGCAAGCCTCGGGTTGACACAGCCCAGATGACTGTGAGGGAATCCTTGGCAGAGGGAAGCAGGGGAACCCCGCTCTACACCTCCAGCCCTTACCCTCCCTCCTTCGCTCTCTCTGTCTCTCTCTCTCTCACTCTCTCACTCTCTCTCTCTCTTTCCCCTTTCATCTCTCTTGTCCTTTCAGTCAGTCAGTCTTTGTCTCCTGCCCTGGAGCTGCAGCCAGCCTGTCTGCCATAAAAAACATTATACAACCAGGGAGGCACAGTAATGGGGAAACAGGCTTATGTCAGACTGGTGGAGCATGGAAAACTGCAGAACCCACTTCTCCACATTTCTGCTGCTGCTTCTGGCAGAGTGCAGCCAGAAGTCCCCCGTGTGTTCAGCTGTGTCCAACCTGAACTCTGAACACCCTCCAGACAGCAAGTTTATTCACAATGACTCATCAGCTATGTTACACAGGCTGAGGGTGGTCATTCATGGAGCTGAGAGATGACCTATGACAAGGGTCGGTCCTCCAAGGATCTAATAGACTAATAATGTTCAGCAGATCATCTGCAGGAGACTAAGTGTCCAATCAAAGTTCTGCACTTCAGTGATTATTAAAGAACTTATGTTCTTCTTCATGTGTTCTTTAAAAGCCTGTGTGCACTGCAAAAATCCGCCCCCCCCCCCGAATAAAGTAAGAAATTATTAAACCTCTTCAAACTCATTGGGCAAAAAAAAAAAGTCCATATTGCTTTCTTAAAAACGTTTGACTCCAGAAGTCATGATGTGAAATAATGTCTTCTTCTGCCAGTGGCATGTGTAATGCGAGTGCCTGCGAGCTTTTTGTTTTTGGAAGGAGGCTCTGGGCTCACGTCATGGGCCTTCCTCTTTCCAGCCCCTCTCTCGACAGGGTCACGTTTGATACTCGTGTAGCGCCGTCTGGTCAAAACATGCAGGGAAACACGAGGTTTCCACTGCACACTGAGAACACTGCTGTCATTTAGGGTTACAGTGCACCGCCTCCTAAATATAGCCGCTTTGCTCCGATCATTTTATAAAGCACGCTGTAATTCAAGTTCTTTCATTGCTTTATACTGTACATAACATTATGAGACATAGGATAACGAACAATAATATGTTGTTTATTCCGTGTCGGGATGTATGAAAACGCACTTTTCCAGAAAGAAATCAGAACTAAACACAAAGACTTTTATGACAGATGCAGAAAATTGAGTGGAAAATAAGCCGATCAGATGATCTCATCTCTCGTGTTCTTCAGATCTGATGGATGCTGTTTGTTACATCGGACCTGTTCTGTCGCTTTGCGTTGGACTTGATGAGGACCTGACAAACGCGGTGACTAAGCACGCCTGTGTCTCATTATGGTGACACTGATCAACAGTACTTGTCATTTCGAATGTTTTTAGAATGTGACTGATGTGTTTTCTACTCACACCAGTGACTCATGTGTGCGGTGGGTGTTGTGTTCTGGTAATCAAATCAGAGTGGTGAAGATTCTTCTCAGCTTGTCTCCAAATGCACAAAAAAAAGCAGCTTTTCATTGTAAATGGTTGATGAGAAAATAACAAGACAATGTGAACAAAAAGAGCAGTGTGTTTTTTATTCTTGGGTTTGGTTTCGTGGGAACTTACGCACGGACTGATGCAAATAAAGAAAAAAAAAGGGGGGGGGGGTGTGTTGGTGCAGGAAGCAGCCTCTGCACTGACCACTGAGACTGAAAAATAAACTCTAGCAGTTTAGAGACTGAGGCTGCAGCATGAATGTCAATGACCACCACAGTTGTGATTAGGGAATAGTTGTTGCCTGGAAAAGCTAAAAGGTTAGCTTTATTCTGAAAGTCATTGCAGACAGAGCTCCAACCGTTGATTCTTTTTATTGTTTCATCTATTCAATTATTTTTTCAGTTAATTAAAAAAGAAATGACAGTAATAGGAAAGTAACAACAGTTCCCAGAGCTCTAAGTGAGGTTTTCATATTGCTTGTTTTGTGTGACTAATTGTTGAATCCCAAATGTTTTCAAGTGACACTGACATAAAATAAAATCTGCAGATTCTCACATTTGAGAAGCTGGAACAAATATATGTTTAACATTTATTTTTAAAAGCATCAAAATATACTTCTAGTGCCAAAAGTGAGGTTAGTCATTATGCAGAATGGCCACCAACTGTAATATATTATATTGTTGAATTATAATTATATGCATTAATGTGTTCATCACTTAAAAGTTAAGATGAGGCGAATTTGAATTAATTCACTTCTGGGTATCTTGGGATTTTTAAAGGGATTAATAAAGTTTAATCTTATTTTATCATAACCCATAATAAAACATCATAATTTAGTTTCTGAATATATTTTGTATTATTAGTCTGAATCTGAAAAGTAGGTAGTAGTAACTAAAGTTATCAAATAAATGCAGTGGATTAAAGTTATAAAGTAGTATAAAATGGAAATACTCGAATAAAGTACTAGTACAATCACTAGTTTTATAACCAATCAATCTTTTCAGTCATTTCTTTGGGTAAAAATTAATTGATTTTACTCTCCTTTCTGTTTTTCATGGTCTTTTATGATATTAAACTAAATTAGATTTTTTTATTAATTTTTAAAAACACTTTTCTGACATTTAATGGACCAAATGTTTAGTTGAGAAAATAATGAATGTGAAATATGAATGGACCGAACAGAACTGAGGCTGGTTTTGACAAGTGAAATATTAATCTCACAAGAACTTCTCCGTCCACTCCATCAAAGACATGTCGAGTCCTTTATTTTAACGGTTTGAAATCATTTGTGGGCAGACAGACAGACAGACAGACAGACAGACAGACAGACAGACAGACAGACAGACAGACAGACCATCATTGATTTCAGTTAACCCTTACAAGAAAAACAGTCATATCAACAGCCTTGTTAGATTATGAAGCTGCTGGTTATTACAATGTCTGTGTTGAGTCATGATACAGCTGAGCTGAGTCTGGAGGCCTGAAGCTTCTCTAACGGCACACTTAAGGTGGAATTTGAAACATCCTGGATTAAGGATTCCTTTGTCTGTTATTCAAGAGTTATACTGGTAGTTATTCATTTCAGTAACAAGTTCGGCTGCAGACAGTATTTCTCAACTTGAAAAACAAGTGTTGCCGTGCTGCAGCATTTAATCATCAAAACCACACGGGGCGATTCTGCAGAGCGCTTTGTACGTGCACCTGCATCTCAAAGTCAGGCTGAGTTAATCAAATGTATTAACTGCTCTTTGACTTTCTCCT
>NW_019525134.1:3164930-3195463 GCF_002814215.2 Seriola lalandi dorsalis | reverse complement strand
TCTCTCTCTCGGACCCCGCCAATTCGATTCCTTCACAACTGACGTGGTGTGACATCCACAGAGCTCCCGGCTGAAGAAGGTAAATATTGATTTTTCCAGTGAGCTGCAATCCTCCTCCCTTTACTAGCTGATTAAGTGTCTTGAGCCAGGATCTTTTCTTCTCTGTAAACTGAGGGGTAAACTTTGGGAGTGTACACTACTGCAGCTTTCCACCCACGGACACACACCGCTACTCTTCTGTAGATACAGGGATTGTTCTTGCTCTTCAGCTGCAAACGAACACGAGATAGCTGATGTTGATACATTATACAGATCCTTTCCACCTTAAGTGTAAACACACACTTTTTAGTTCAGTCACTTTAAATCAGGTGTGATACACAGGTACAGGTGTGTGATGCTTATGTGTCCATGTATATTTCAGGCAAGTCCCTGTGGGAGCTGGTGGTGGAGCAGTTTGAAGACCTCCTGGTCAGGATCCTGCTGCTAGCTGCCTGCGTCTCCTTTGTAAGTACGAGCCACCTAATTAAAAATGCCAGTGGCTCTCACTGTATTTCTTCGCGATCTCGATTCTCGAATGGACCCTTGTGGGATTTGAGACCCAAATTGGACATTGGCCAGGAAATTGCCACCTAATAAACTGCTCCATTAGCTTTAGGCAGCTTTATTCCCCTGTTAAAGGCTGTTCAACCTACTTTGCGGTCCCTTTTCATGTGGAAACTTGCGCATTACAGGCTTTTCCAGCCAGTGTTGATATGGTTTCAGTGAGGGGAACAGCACTGCAGCTGAACTGGAAACAAAACTATCAATCAAAGCTCCCTCCGCTGCAGCGCCTCCGACTGTGACCCTGGTTGCCTTCCGAGGGCGGTGAAGGTCGAAGAGGGGTGGAGTTGGGGAATCCTGACTGCATAATAACTTTTCCATCTATTACAGCACGTCCCCGGAGTCTCGGGATGGAATTGCTGCTGCTATTTCTGAAAGTAGGAAAATTAGCTCTAAAAATGTATATGACACAAAATATCTTCTGGAGCTGTTCCCCGTGCTGGTGAGAGGCTCGGAGTGCAGGCGTGGGCTGTAACTGCAGGACTTTTTGCTCACTTTTCCTCATGTAAATGAAGCTTTCCTTACTTTAAAAAGGTTGTTTATAGTGGAGCTATAAACTGTTGGAACTGGCTGTTCCACTGCCGCACAGACCCTAATGCTTTACAGTGTCATCGCTGCCTGGAGAGGTTTTAGCTCAGTGACTAAAACAAGGCTCCCTGTGACCTGATCTGACTTTAAATCAAAAGTATATTACACCCCAGAGCAGCTTTTTTTAATCACACAAATTTCAGAGCGTGTCTGCTGATGAATTATATTCCTATAGTCCTCTATAACCTTTTCACTTTTCTATCTGCTGGCTGTTTTGTGTCTCTCCAGCAGAATCAGGGAGTGGCTACAGCTGAGTGAACCAGAGTGAAAGTTAAACCTTAACCTGAGACTCATTTGTCTGCTCTTTTGAACATCAAACTGGGATTATCAGACTCTCCTTCCTGCTTTGCATGACACAAGAGTGAAGCTTGTTAGTAGACAAAGTAGGTCAGGGGGGTGGGGCTACTTTATAATATATGACAACAAGTTTACAGCAAAAAGAAGGTCAAATTTAATTCAGCAAGCTACATCCTTATTGTGCCTCAATTCATCAAACCATTTTATTATTTCTGGTCATAATTTATGTGTTTTTCATTTTTGCTGAGGTGATAAGCTGACAGTCAACTCTCTGGTAGGGTTAGTAGAGCACAGCCACACAGAAAAGCCACAGTGACCACCTGAAACAATCAGTGCACTTCCTCCCTTTGATTTTAGGGAAGAAAGAGGGCTGATCTTTTATTTGTTTTTCCACTACATGAAGTGGAGTTAATGCTGAGGAGTTCAAGAGAGTACAGGAAGGGACTGAAAAAAATCAAGTGACAGTTGAATTGTATCTGGAGCCTCCTTTTGTATACAATACTTTATTTTTTTTTCCAATAGGTGACCTTATGCTCAATTTGATACGAATAAAATGTGTTTTTCCATTATTATTTTTTTTTCTAATCACTGAGCGATGTTCCAAAAGCCTGGAGACGCTCGGGCATAATGGGCCGTCTGTTGGCATGTGTCTCAGCGTTCAGTTATGCATGTGGGGTGTGAAGAGTGCAGTGTTTAAAGCTGTAATGGGAGGTTTATTTTGGTGATTAAGCTCTGCTTTCCATACCCAATGTTGAAGTTAATCTTAAATTTATTTCAGATTACAGAAAGTAAGTTCTAAATCCCCCTCATGTGAAGGTGGGAGTGAGGTATTCAGACGGCTCTCGGAGTGTGTGCTGATTGTGTGAAGAGTCGGGTCCGTACTGAGAGGACTGACATTGTTGCCCTCCAATCTCAGCTCAGGCAGAAGGGAGATTTACCGTCCCAAATGATGGGGAATGATGAGCTATCGACCAGGGCTCAGGCTGCCGTGACTTACACGCTGGTGCTCAATACTCTGTGGAGAATATACTCTTTTATCACTTGATAAGCCCCATCAGATCATTTAAACATAGATCCACTTTATTTCTTCTTTTCTCTCTCCGCTGCCTCTGTTGTGCAGTAATTTCAATCTCTGTGCCTGCCATTCATAAAATAATGGAAACATAAAGTCATTTCTGTGTTGCAGTGGGGAGCTTTTTCTGTCACGATCTCCTGAAGATCTACTTTGTTGCTCATTATAACTGCTACCATACAGTAACTGCCATCTCCGGCGGCTTCGCAGATTCCATTAGTTCTCAGCTGTCATATTACGTCTGGCTATAGAGAAGTAGAAGAAGAATAGTAACATAAAAGTGACTCATGAGTGTATTGGCCGTCTCTGTGGAGACGTTACTTGAGCCAGTTCTCTTCATTTAAAGTGAAATGTCTTTAACACTCTTTTCTATTTTTAGTTCTTTCAACTGGAGAACCTGCAGACTTTGGCAATCTGTAGCGTTTTTGAGGCATGGCTTTAAAGCAGCTAAAATCAATATTTCTTTTTCATTTACAATGGATCACATGACCACTTGTACCTGAAAGGGGTCAGTCATAGCAACAGGCAAAAGAATTATGACCTGACTCTGCCGTTTCCCTCATTTATACAGAGCTTTTTAGCGTCTTTGATTAGCTGTAGCTGTTTTGATTCACTCTCTCTGCTCTCATTAGCGTTGCTTTTCGTTGCGGCAGACAGCTGTTTTCAGCAAAACATCGCTAACGGTATGCTGTCTACCCAGAACTAAACGATAGGAAAGAAACAGATAAAGTTAGCAGCTAGCAGGTGAACATACTGGAGCATGTAGCAGCTAAAGAGATAGATTTGTTTCTTGGAAATCTCTGGGGAGAAAAACAGAGCTGTAAATGTAAAAACTGGACATCAAGTGGCCAGAAACATGATGCCAGATGAATGCTCATGTCCCTCTGTGTCTGTGTGATGCGGGAAATAGGCAACGGTTTGCTAGCCGTTCTGCCATATCAACTTAAAAGGTCATAATATGTTAGTGTTGTGTTCACAGCTTGTTTCTGCCGCCTCCAAGTGGCCAAAAAAATGAACTCTCGCAGGTTATGTGTGGTCAATATGGTCACTCTGGTCATAATATATAATTTAATATAATATCAGAGAGTTATTAACATCACCACTAAATTTATCTTTTAAAAAAAAAAGTGAGCTTTGAGTCTACAAACAGCAGAACATGTGCGACGAGCTGAACAGGAAAAGTCAAATTGGAGGATTTCAGACTTGAACAGACTGATTCCTTCACATTGGAGCAACTGGTGCTAATAAAACTCGGTACATGGTCGGACAGCGGAAAAGGAGCTACACACTTTTGGTATTTCAACATTCACTCGTGATGTTGTCACACACATATTTTGCATCATCAGATATCAGTTGCATCTCACCTCAGCCGTTATCTGCATTGTAACGTCAAAGGTCCTTCTGAGAAGTTATTTTAATTCTGCAGAGCTATTTAGCTTGAAGTTGATTTAATATGCGGAAGACGTTCCAAAAGCTTGTCTCTGTCTTGCATTACAACACTTATCATTCTCACCGTTTGAGCTGTTGACTGTCCTGTCATTCAAACCACGCATGGCTCCCGCTCGGGTACACGGTCACCCCAAAAGACACGGCGCCACAGAAAGAACTTGATCTCATGAAATCCTTGTGTGTGATTTTCCCGCCATCCAGGAGCTTTGGTGTACTGGTACGAATCTGTGCTTCTGCGAAACTGGGCTTCAGAAGAAGAAGAAGAAGAAGTGTTTTAAATTAGCCCAGTTCATTTAATGTAATCCCAATGATTTTATTTCCCCACTGATCTAATTTCATGCAGGATTTGATTTATTTTTATTGCTCTTGTCATTTTTAGGAATCATCTTCCCGCTCATGGCAGCCCAACATTTAGGGATTGTCATTACTTGTGTGTTTGTGTGTGTGTGGAGCGTTTATTCAGAAGGATTTCTTTTTAAACACCCCCTTCATTTGTTTTCATTTCTTTTTAAATTTTAGATTTATGAGTAAAGTAGTCTAAACTTGCTAAATTAAACTAAAGTGAGCTAAAACTGTATATCACAGTCTACTTAGTGGATATAGAAATGCATGTTAGACTATTAAGTATTGAATTATTTTATTATATTTGTTTTGAATGCCCACAGGCACTGTTGGCTTTTCCTGCTGGAGGAGAGAAATGTTAGCTTTTCTTATGTTTTCACTCTGCAGCATTTTGCTGTTGCTGTTATTTCCAGCCTGAGATGCTCTCGGCCTCTAACAGTATTTACAGTCCTGCAGAGGACAGGCCTGGACTCAGTGGTCATTTCTCAGCCTTTCTGTTTTTTCGAGTGTGATTGCTGTGAATATAGCAGGCCATGATTTGATCTCCTCTGACTTCTGCCACACTCGATCACCAACCAGAGGCAGTTCTGCAGTTGCCAGGGGTTACGCAGAAAGAATTAGAAATATCTACACATTGAATCGGTTAAACACCGGAACACCTTGTGTAGCAATTAAGCATGAAAAAGTGAGCTGTGAGGTGTGAACCTATAAAAAGAAGTAATGGATAAATAGTTAGTAATACTTGGATTGGTGGAAGTAATGAAGAAACAGTTGAAATAGTAAAATTAAACCATGGTTGAAATATTAAGCTGTAATGGACAAATAGTTAACATAGCTTACAGTAAAACAGTTCAAATAGGTAAAAGTAATATCCAGCTCCTGCCACACCAAGTTATAGTATGAATGCAAACTTATATTGACCTAAAAAAAAAGCACTTTATTGTAATAATGTCCACTTTTGTATGATTATTAGTGTTAAAGAACATCCAGGTTAAAAAGTATTAAAACTTATTGGTTAATCCCACTGAGATAGAGAAACATAGTAAAAAGAATTCATGGACAGATAGTCCAACAGGCATTTGCAATAAAATTTAAATAACAAATAAATAAAATTACAAAATTGTAATAAAAATAACACACAAGGACAAACGTATAAAACACAGCCTCATCTGTTAAAAACAACTGGATTCTGTTTTTGGGAAGGTTTTAAGATCTTGTTTCTAAAATGTGGATAACTTATAAAACTGTCCGTTTCCATGTGTCTGGGGCATTGAATCCAAATGCAGTGTTCCCCAGTTCAGAGTTAACCGTAGGTACATGGAGTGTTAGCCAATCATGTGAGCGGACACCCCTGGAACAAGATGGGTGGTGTAAGCGAAGGGGTCCTTGAATCCATCTGACGCGGCTGTGGGTCTCCATCAGACAAAAAAAAGTGCTGTAGCAGCGCACACTTACTGGAACTGAGCAGCCTCTGTCCAAATACTACTTCACTCTGCTTTTCTGTCTCCAGTTTTTCCTGCACCACCATTCACCCCCCCCCCCAACATGTTTCAGAGAAAAGCTGTCCTTGAAAATGTTTTGGAGCTGAGGAGTCTGATATGTCTGTCAGCTGAGGTTGTGTCTGCTGTATGTCCATATAGGTGTTGGCTCTGTTTGAGGAGGGAGAGGAGACGACCACCGCCTTTGTGGAGCCTGTTGTCATTCTTCTTATCCTCATTGCCAACGCTGTTATTGGGGTCTGGCAGGTGAGATATACTCTCGTCGTCCTGTGTCTCTGTGTGAAGTGTGCATGCATATGTGTAATGTTTCTTTTTTCAGCTGGTGTTCTCATGGTTACAAGGGCTAACAATGGATAAGGAGATGGTGTAAGACAAACATAAATGAATTACCCAGTCCACCAGCTGTTGAAGGATTCATCGTTAGTGTCCTTTTATCCGTGTACTAAATTCAAACTGACACCGTGTGTTTACATCTGTACGTCCAAGGCGGCTGTTGGCGGTGGAGCAGTCAAGTCTATGCATCAGGTCAAAACATAAACAAACCGCGGAGCTCGTGCAAAATGCCCTCTTCATTCATTTGTGTTGTAGAGGAAGCCGGCGTGGATTATTCCTCAAAGCGTGACCGTGACTTTCTCTTTTAGTTTGCCTTGCTTGTTTGTTTTTTTCACGATGCCATAAAGCAGAATAACCTGTTTATTGTAAAACATCAATATAGCAAGACATTTTAAAATGCCCCCTTGGCGTGACTTCCTGTTTTCACATTTTTCTGGCACGTCTCCCTGTGCAGGAGCGCAACGCTGAGAATGCCATCGAGGCCCTGAAAGAGTACGAACCGGAGATGGGGAAGGTGTACCGCATGAACCGCAAGGCTGTCCAGAGGATCAAAGCCCGAGACATCGTCCCGGGGGACATAGTGGAGGTGGCAGGTAAGCTGCGCCTGCACCCGGAGAAACTCCTCCTGTCGCTCACTGAGACTAATTTATACCATGTCAACCTCCAGAGGACTTTCGCTGCTGTCACCCAGCTGCCTGTGTGATGCCGCCGCCGCCGCCAAGCACAGAAACACACACTCACACGGCCTTTGCCACCAATTCATGAGTCTGGAATCACTGTTGGAATATCTCAGACTAGATTACATAAGAGTCTTCTCTCTGGGTGTGCAGGTGCCAGGGCTGTTATCCAGTTGTGTCTATTTGTGTGTGTGTGTGTGTGTGAGAGGTTGTGTGTCAGTGGCTGTGGTCACCCCTTGTATTTAAGGCCCAGTTTGATTTTCCACAGCTTTCCCCTTCCCTTTGCTTTCCATGCTCTCAGTCTCACCACCTGGACACTGCTGGATGTTTGTCAGCTCCTCACTCACACTCCTCTACGTTACATACACACAGTTCCCCGGCTGTAAACTCGCCCATGTGTGGGCAGCCGCCACTAAAAATAGTCTTGTTGTCACTCTGGTTCCAGAACCTCTGTGTGTGCCAGAGTTAATGTGCACACACACACACACACACACACACACACACACACACACACACACACACACACACACACACACACACGTAGCACCAAGGAGTTCACTCCACCATCAACATGACCGGCTTCGGGAGGGTAACCTTCCCCAATTGCACGGCTAGTGATTTGTCTCAGACGGTCGCAGAGATGTGTGTGTGTGTGTGTGTGTGGGAAAGGAGGCAGAGCTCAGGAAGTGTGTGAGAGATCACAGCATTCATTCATAAGTGCAGCACAGAGAAGCAAGGAGAGGGATTATACACGGCGCGTTGGTTACAGTGATGCCTCGGCTCAATTTAATTTCAGCACAGGGTTTGAAAAATGAAAATTGAATCATCCATCCAAGTAACGATCACTGAGGGGTTCTCGGCCCGGCCCCCACAGGCAAGTCAGAGTTGCACATTTTTTGAAAATTAAATCAAATCCACTAAACTGTTCCTCTTGATATTTATGGAGCCTAATTTGCATGACTTGCATGGGAAAGAAACGCCTTTGTGTGCGTTTGTGTGTGACAGATAGCACTTCCTTGGAATTTGGGCTTGTTACAGCCGGTGTCCTCGATCACACGTGCGTACGCGCACACAGCAAGACGCTGACAAGCCCACACTGGTAGCAAGCACCGAAATGACTCCACTCAACCCCCATCTACCGCGGCTACCAGCGCCGTCACTGTCAACACCGGCAGTGTCACCATGACAACACCCCCGTGCCCGGCTCCTCTCGGTGTCGCTGAAGTTCACAAGGGGTTGAGGTTTAACGACACCTGTGATGACAGCGAGGAGGGGAGGCAGATATGACTTCAAATGAACCAGCTGCTGTTTGAACAAGGGATCTGATATTATTGCTGGCTGTCAGCAGCTGCGAGAGGAGCCATGTTGGTTGTCCCATTGTGGGGAGCGGCCAAGGTCAGAGGATAACAAACTGGGTTCCAAGGCTAACTTGTCTTCTGTTGATCAATGAGCGTTTTCCTGAATTTAAATTATAAACTCGTAAAAGAAATTAAAAGACATTTAGAGGAGACGGTGGTTTAGACGCAGCCTCATGAGCTCAGTTTATCCACCTCTTTAGTTTGACCTAAACCCCCATAATCTACATTATATTAGAGAAAAGAATACATTTTGTTTCTGTTGTTGGTTTTCTCCTCACTCTTTTTAATTCACTTCATCACTTTCCTCAAGTGCTGTTCGTGCAGGAGAAGGAGAGGAGATATTAGTCGTAGCCAGCAGCCGGACGGTTGGATGTAGATGTTAGTGCGAAACTCATCAAGGCTGCAACTCCAGTTTAAGCAGTGAATGCTTTTTACTGTCAAGAGTTTACTCTAAGAAGAGACATGACAGTGGTATTATGCACCCCGCAGCATCTTTGTCAAATATACACAGTCATATATTCAGCGCTTCGTTCAGTCTGACATAATGCTGTTGCTAAGCAGTTTTAAACATGGGTAAACAGCTGAGGTAGGTACTGCACCACACGCTCCTCTCACTTAGAAAATATGTGTGTCAGGGATCTTCAAGCGCACCCTCCTGACTGAAATATGTTGGGATACAGTGACAAAGAAAGCAAATTAATATTTTCCTTTCCTACGTTGATTTCCCAGGCTTTCCTGTGCTTCAGATTAGCCATGGTTGTTCCATGGGAACTTGATGTTAGGGGGTAAAACAAACTGTGTGGAGGTCTCGGAAAAGGACACTGTTGACCACAAGTGCCTTTGAGGAGAGAAAAGAACATAAATATATTTACTCGGGTTTCCACCGCCGCTGCCCGCTCTCCTTCTTGTAGGTACACCCCGGCGATGCCAGCCACGGTTACGACACAGTTGTGATTTGCGCCTCCACTGGAACTTTCCTGGGTTTTTTTTTAGATGTGAGTGATGCAGTGGTCAGGTTGTCAGGAACTTGTAGAGGATTTACACAGGACCTGAAAGCTACACCACGCCAAGCCGTTCCCAGTAAACGAGTCACGGTTATCCTGCACGTGAATCACGACCTCTTTGCCAGTGTATTATGCAAGACAGTTGTTTGGAGTCCAGTTTTTACCAAATGGAAAAGGAGCTCTGACTGTTCAAACCAGATGATTTCCTCAGTTGTTTTCCTCATGTGTGCATGTGTTACGTTCCAGTTTATTCATGAATAATGAGCTAAAATGATCATTTAAAAAAAATAAATGTCTTGCTTTTATACTCGAATCGCTAATAATAATAACCAGACAAATTTCTGGTCTTTGTAATATTTAAAACGGTGCTTATGTGAACTCAGTGCGGCTGAGTGAGGATTTAAATTTCTCTTCTAGCAGATGGAGAGTGTCTGTGGGAGGCCGTGGCAGAGAGGGAAGGTTTGATAGGGGAGCAGGAGTCTGTGGGTAGGCGTTTGAAAAGCCTCTCTTTTCTGCCCTCAGCCAGTCCTGCTACAGTGAACCTGTAGCCCCCGGCCACCTCCCACACAAACAAACCACACACCTCTTCTCTCCCCCTCCGCCTCTCCCACTGTTGTTCTCTCCCAACACATGGGTGTCAGACAGAGCAAGCTAGAGAAACACAGAAATGGAAGAGCAGGCTTGTTCAGCTTTTCACACAGCATGGCCTCTTCATCTCTCTCTCCCTTTCCCTCTCTCTCTCTCTCTCTCTCTCTCTCTCTCTCTCTTTCTCTCTCTCTTTCTCTCCATCTCCGTCCCGTCAGGAAAAAGAAAAATTCCTCTCCAGTCTCAGAGCACTGAGCAAATGTCAGAAGACGTGAGCACTTAGAAAACTTCAGAGTGAGGCCAGTTTGAGACAGAAGACTTACTGCCTGTCGAGTGTCTTTCAGCGCACGAGCGAGGACCGGGAGAAAAACAAAAAAGATGTCCAAGCTTTTTTCCTGTTGAAAAAAAAAAACCATGATGGATTCACAGGCAGGACCTTGTTTTGGTTTGAGATTAACGTGGAGAAGCACTGACGACTGAAGGCTCTGAGTTGGCATTAAATGAGACGCTCATTACACAATAATGATCAAGTCTTTTTCCTTTTCTCTCATGCTGGAAACAAACAAGTGACGAATATTACATCTGTCTTGAGTGTTTTGAGTCATTTCCCTCTCCTCTGCTCTGGGACGATTGCCATTGACTACATTAAATGATCAGTTTTACACAAGCCAGCTCTGTCCTGCTTTTATGAAAATATTTTCATTAAATGTTCATTGTCGGGCTCTGACAAAGAGGAAGCAATAACCATTTTGTTTTGGGGCATTAGATACTTAGCTCTGGCTGAGAAATACGAGTTTAATATGCAGCCTTAATAAGCAGATTGTAAGATGGAGAAGACCGAATGCATCTTGTGGATTTACTGCAGGCTTCGTCTGTAGTGTACGTCTGACATGTGTGAGGAGGTGGTGTATCGGAGGAACGGGGAGAGTTGCTGAGAGTGAGGAGAGAACAAACTGGAGGTGAAATAATCAATGATTTTAAAACAGCAACGTGACTCCATGGAGGCTGTATTGAGCCTCTATTTACTTGCGGCTGCAGCCGGAGGCCGGGCTGAACCCACCGACGTTTCTTTGCTCAGGGATTTATTGTTTGAACACAGACACTCGATAGGGCGTAACTGAGTGTTCACCTGCAGCTACACTTGTGGACTCCTCCGAGGAGTTCAACACAGGCCGAAGGTCAAACTTATCAGACGGACAGTGTCCTCTTCGTTGTCCTGTTTCCTCTATATTGTTTGAATAAGGTGGGCATGTTAGCTCCTGCTGGATTGCCTTTTGTGTATTTTCTTTATCCACTATAGAAAGGGTGGCGGTTTTGATCCGTCATTCCATCACTTTGACCCAGACTGAAAAACTATTGGATGGATTATCATGACATTTCTTGTAGAAATTCATTATCCTCAGAGGATGAAGTCTAATTACTTTAGTGATCCTCTGACCTTTGATCCGTTGCAGCGAGCAGGTTGACATTTGTGATTCAGAGAGAAAATATCCTGAGAACTGTTGGATGGATTGCCACAAAACTTGTTTCTGATATTCACATTCTCCAGATGATAAATTCTAATGACTTTGGAAATCTTTGGACTCCTCCTCTAGCCACCACCAGCAGGTCAAGTATTTCACTTATTCAGTGAAATAGCATCTATGAGGTGGATTGGCACAACACTTTGTATATTGCAATAGTAATCTCTCACATTTCCTTTGAGTGAAATGTCTCAACAAGTATTTCAGGTCCCTAGAAGATAAGTTGTAATAACTTGATGATCTCTTGATTTCTCAGGTCAAAGCACCGTCATCGGGTCAAAAGTTGACATTCCACGAGTCTCAACTGTACTTTGTGCTAATTAGCAAATGTTAGCATGCAAACAGGCTAAATGAAGGTAGTGAACATTGTAAACGTTATACAGCATGTTAGCATTCTCATTGTGAGCATGTTAGCATACAGTGCTGACGTTAGCATTTAGCTCAAAGCTAAGTGCAGCCTCAAAGAGTTTCTAGCATGAATCCTTTCCTCGATAACTTAAACTGATTTTTCCTTTTTTTTAAAAATATATTTCAATATTCATTTTTTGGTAATCTCAGCCTCTTTGTTTGTTTTGTTAGTTGGTGACAAGGTGCCTGCTGACATCAGAGTGACCTCGATAAAGTCCACCACCCTGCGAGTGGACCAGTCCATCCTCACAGGTATTTCTCATCTCTCAAGTCCAGCTTCAAGGCTTTGGGAGTAGACAGAGAAGACTCCTCTTATTGCACCTTTTATTGCATGAACTTAGAAGACCTAAGGTTAAAAGTGTTCTACAATTTTAGTTTCAGTGATAGTAGGTTTCTACCCCTCAGGCTGTGAATGTAACTTTGTTTGGCTTGGTCATGTTTCGGAATATCACATTGTTGGTCTAATACTTATCACCTGTCACACTTGCAGATCTAATCGTGTAAACTGTGTCGTTTTCTATTTCTTAAGGCGAGTCCGTGTCCGTCATCAAACACACTGACCCTGTCCCTGACCCCAGAGCTGTCAACCAGGACAAAAAGAACATGCTGTTTTCTGTAAGAACATCTCCCTGCAGCTCCCAGAGTCATGTTTATCTTCTGACTTCATGGCAGGAATTAATAAAACCCTGACTTTTAATCACATCAGTTAATATAGGTTATATCAGATTGCTTAATGAGTCTATGAATGTTTATGCTTCATCGCTCACTTTGATGATTTATTTGGAAATATGACTGAATTTATAACTGAGAGATTTTTCTGCATCAGGGCACCAACATTGCTGCAGGTCGCGCCATAGGTGTCGTCGTCGCTACCGGCGTGACCACAGAGATTGGTAAGATCCGTAACCAGATGGCAGCTACGGAGCAAGAGAAGACGCCGCTGCAGCAGAAGCTGGACGAGTTCGGACAGCAGCTCTCCAAGGTCATCTCCCTGATCTGCGTGGCCGTGTGGGTCATCAACATCGGCCACTTCGGAGACCCCGTCCACGGCGGCTCCTGGGTCCGAGGCGCCATCTACTACTTTAAGATCGCTGTGGCCCTGGCTGTGGCTGCGATCCCTGAGGGCCTGCCCGCTGTCATCACCACCTGCCTGGCCCTCGGCACACGTCGCATGGCCAAGAAAAATGCCATTGTTCGCAGCCTGCCGTCTGTCGAGACCCTGGGCTGTACCTCTGTTATCTGCTCTGACAAGACGGGCACCCTCACCACCAACCAGATGTCTGTTTGCAGAGTAAGTGGCAAATAAGGAAACTGAAACATGCTTATTGTTTGAGTGAGGATGTGGCTGTTGATAATACAGTTTAACACATAGACACACAGCTGAATTTGTTCCAGAGCAGAAGCTTATCGTTCAATTTCCACATCCGATCATTTGACTGACACCTCTAAAAAAGCTTCTGGGAACTCCCTCCCAAAAAGTGTTTTGCTGTTCTTATTCATGCCAAGTCTCCACAGTTCATCCATCTTCGAGATTCTTCTTTTCCCCCCCGTGTGTGTGTGTGTGTTTTTTTTTTTCTTCTATCTTTCCTTTCGTGCAGCTGGAGCTTAAAGTAGGATGGAAAATCTTTTGTGGTGTTGTAATGTTTACCTCCACTTTGGCAGGTATGAGATAGCTGCTGCTGGTGGAGTAGTACAGGCTGGCAGCACCCAGCGCACTACAGTATATCAGCTACAGATCAACACACACACACACACACACACACACACAGTGAAGGTTTCCAAAAGGTCATATCGCTTGAATAAACACAATACAGTGATCTATATCCTGAACTGTCCTGTAGCTTTCAGTGTGTAAATGGTGTATATTTAATTACATTACACAACAAACAGAGAGATCTTATCCACAGGTATTCATGAGTGTTCTCCAGCACAAAGCCTCGCCCTTTCCTTTGTGTCTGTCTGTGTGTGTGTGTGTGTGTGTGTGTGTGTGTGTGTTGTTCACCAGCCATCTTTGCTCCAAGCACAGAGTAAATGCCAGCGTGGTGTTTGTCTTGGCTCCCGTTAAGGGTTCCAACACACACACACACACACACACACACACACACACACACACACACACCTAATTTCAGTTAACACTTCTTGTCTTCTCACCTCTCACCTCAGCTAATACTGGGCAGCACTAAAGTCATGCCCAGACAAACCAGGTGTCAGAAGACGGTGTTGTCAGCTCGTTCTGTGATTTCCACCACAAAAACCTAGAGGTCACGTGTTTAGGGTTTATTGATTACTGAAACGGTGTTCGTTATTGGAATCTGGTCAGTTTGTTGTTACTTATTCATTATTCATCAACAGTAACAACAGAGTGTTTGGCATCATTTTGAAGTCAAGAGTTAAAGTCTTTACAGGACCTGAAATGAATTTTCAACAAAGAGAGACCTGATCCGAATAGACCGGAGCATAATTAGATCAGTTGAAAGAATGCCAATAATTTAAAGTCCTCCCTCACCAACTTGGACAAGATCATAATAATGATCGTCTAGTGTAATTCATGACAATAATTTCTTAAACACAGTGTTTTCTTGTGCTGTGATGACGACATGCCACGTGATCAGGGCTGATACTGAGTATGTTTCCACACACTGTAGATATCAGACATGTTCACACACAGACCTGAGACCTGGGACTTCACCTGAGGTCAGGTCCTGTGAAGAGATGATTTTAATTTTCCTCAACCTTTAGTTTGAAGTCAGAAGAGAAGCTGGTGTGGGCAGTGGGACGGAGCCTGA
The DNA here is from genome assembly GCF_002814215.2 of Seriola lalandi dorsalis. Classification (NCBI taxonomy): domain Eukaryota; kingdom Metazoa; phylum Chordata; class Actinopteri; order Carangiformes; family Carangidae; genus Seriola; species Seriola lalandi. The sequence continues at coordinate 3,180,942 of NW_019525134.1, read as the reverse complement.
ATCTGGGTTGGGCTTAAGTGGTCGCCCACTTTACGCCGAGCCTTCAGTTTGTAACTGTAGCTGAAGAGCATTCACTGTGGCCACAAATGACAATTACAGGACAGAGACGAATCAAACTTCCCCTTTGCAGTTTTTTTTTTTCGTCGTGGTGCTTCCTGGAGATATTTCTCGTGGTTATCTAACCTTTGTTTGTGGTCTGCTGCGTCTGCGTATGTTTTTTTTATGGTTTTTGTGTGTCAAGGTTCATTGCTCAACACAAATGTTTGCCCAGGCTTATCCATCTGTGCTTATTCTTGGACTGGTCTCCAGCCACTGGCCCTGATAGCGCCATGTGTCTCCCTTGCCTCGGGGGTATCCCCGTAGCGGCAGGATTTCCAGGGATTCCCCTCTGTGTCCTGACACTGCACTTCCCTTTTCCCGTCACACATGCAGATGCACACAAACACGCAGACATAAAAAAGGGTTACTCACCATTCATCTACGCACAAGCTCAGTAGAGGGGTGTAGAAAAATACAAACTTGTGCCACTACCACTGAGTCACATGGATCACACTGTGCCTTGTTTCCTTGGAGACCACAGCGGATCAGATGGTGAGGGAAACTGACCACGGATGAGAGAACAACCTTATTATATTCCTCAGGCCCTACTTTGTGCGCGCTCTGTCTCTGAGTAGTGATTTGTTACAGCATTGTGGAGCAGAGAGGAGCGAGCCTGATGACCTTTGTGAAATTAAGGATTGAGCGGAAGGGTGAGGCTATTTAAAAGACCCTTAAAGGGACAGTACATCCAGTTATCAATTTAAAAAAATCAGTGAACAGAAATATAGGGTTCCATCTAGTTAACCTGTCTTATTATTTACTGAGTGTAAATGTAGAACAGTACAAACAAACATCTTGCACAACCTGGTATGAGGCAAACACTTTGCATACAGCTCAAAGCAGCATACACTAACACATATAAACCCAGTAATGACGAAGATTGCATATGAAAGTTAAGAAAAAAAAGAATAGAGGATACATAGAACAAAAGAAAGAAGAAAGTGAGAGAATATTGTAACTTTTCGAACTTTAAAGTTATTCATATTCATTAGTCCTGGTTGATTCGGTGACACCCGAGGTTCGTGGTGGTACAGCAAGATTAATAGTAGCTGGTACATGTGTTTGCAGCGCAGCCAAACAAACTCACTTTGTTTTAATAAAGAAGTCAGTCAATCAATTTGCAGCGCAGTGTGAGTAGTTTTCCTCACATCAGCAGAAAAAGAAAACAGCTGGTTACCTCGCTGAGGAGACTGAGGTGTACAGCCGCTTCCCATTACTTTGTGCAAAATATTGAAAAATGATCATCTTGCTTTGCAGACACCACTGCTGTCAGTGAGGGCGAACACATTGCGTTTCCTGTGTCTGTTTCATAGTAAAGGCCATCCTGTGTTTCACCTGTAGAATGCTTTTAATGTGACGGTGAGCTGTGAGCCTCCACTGCGCTCGCTGTGTTATGAATTGATTAATCGCAAATTAAAAAATATGCAGTAAGTAAGCATTAATGTGTAAGTAAGTAAGTAAGTATTAAAACTAGGTTTTGACACAATTATTACACAGTTTCAGTTGATATTAATCAGTTTATCAAATGAACTAATTGCCACACAGTGAACTGGCTGCCCACTCTGCCCAGTTGGTAATTCAGACTTGACCAGCAGCAGTAGGAAGTGCTGGGTTTGTATTATATTTCATTAAGTTAATACAGTTCTGACACAGTCAGGCTGATCTAAATGAGATAATCAATAATGCTGTGTTACATGCATGCATTGTTTTCTAAGAATCAGTTGTAGGTGACTTGAATCAGGAAAATCTGCAGAATTATAACAACCTCTTTATGTAATTACTGAGCACATTCGTCTCGAAATAACGACACGTCACAGTTACAGGTGTACAGGTGAATGAACCTACAGCTACAGCTTCAGATCTCCCTCTCACTTCTGCCTCTGTTTAAGGAAAATGTCAACACTGTTGATGTCAAAAATTACAATGGCAAAATTGCATGTTCTCACAAAAGCTATAATCTCACAGGCTATAATTATGATTCAGTATGACAGTTATTTATAACTGTGTTTCATCCAAACTAGACTACAGCGGTAGACTAAATGTAGTAACCCTGTTGGCTCAGAGAGATGTTGAGGAATAATTACTCCATTAAGAGGCTAAGACGCGCCTTTCAGGCTCATGCGCTGGAGGGACCCCAGCTGCCCCTCATCTCAAGTCCATCATTGATTTTGCGTTCCTTTTTAAATCGATGGGTGCTGGTAAGTCAGTGACACACACACACGCGCGCACACACACTCACACACCCGCACAGAGAATCGAGAAGGAAATCGCATTTAACTAAATAGCTGCTTCATTAATTCTTCAATCAGCTGGATTTAATGGAGTCTCAAACAGAGCTTAGGTGGGTTATAAGGGTGCTTTGCCTCTGTGTGTGTGTGTGTGTGTGTGTGTGTGTTTACTGTTTGCTGAACTGAAGTGTCAGGTTATTAAAAAAGTGAATATTGACAAAGGAATGGAAATCAAGGGCAGTCTTTCAGCCTGCTGTGAATTTATGTATTTAGAAGGTGTTCAGAGGCACGAAGAGGCCTTGGACTGTGAATAGTTGTGTGTCCCCATTCTTATAAGCAACCGGGCACCGCACTGCCTCCTTGTTTTCATCGATATATTAGTATTACCAGTACGTCGTGAACTGCCCTTCAGGAAGAAGATTTGCCAACAAAGCTGCCAACAAAGCAAATCCTTGGACAGCTCTGGGACTCCAGCTCTTTCTCCCACTTTCTCTGGCTTGTGCTCTGTTTTTCTGCAGTGGACCGGAGCGCGTACGGTCGTGTGAAAGTGTGATTGACTGATGAAGCTTTACACCGAGACGTGAGCGGTGGAACTCCCGTGTTGCCTGTGTGTTTGGAAACACTAAAAAATCTGGGGGGGGGGGTTGGTCATAGTTTGAACTCCACCTCTCCAGTGACCATTTTGCCAGTCTGCAGAATACTTCCTGTTTACAGCCACTGTTTGATTTTGATAAATACTTAAAAACCTTTAATTTGTCCGGAGTGGATGAAGAACAAAGGCAAGAATAATTGCTGTTTCTTAGTCGCCTCCTTACACACGATGCAGCCTTCATTGTTTACTTGAAGTGTGTTTTGACACCGTGGCGTTACGTGTGAATTGGAAGCTGATAATGCAATAGCACTGAATCACTTGGCAACTCAGCTGCAAGATGTACCAACAGCACCACCACAGTTCCACTCTGGCTTTTTATGACAGCAGAGGAATAATATTATTACCTGTGTGAGCCACACACACACAACACAAGGACACGCTGCAGAGCCAGTTTTTTTATCAAATTAACTATTAAACTGTCATTTTCAGCTTGAAATTAAAAGCTGAATTCATCACCAATAAAACACATCTTTGCTCAGTTTAAATACACTGGCACTCGCGCTGCCACAGCCTCACCTGGTCTGGAGTGACCTGCAGTTGGATACTGGCTCATGTTGGCAAACTGTTGCTGTGCAACCGACATCACTGAGTCTCTTTAAGACTTTATGCCTCTTCTCTGCATTATGTTTTAGCGTTTACTATTATTCCAGAATAGCTACTGGTGGCCACAGTAAATGCAAAATTCACACTTGAAGTCTCTTTAAGTGACAGTTTGTAGACTGTGAAGTGAAAAAGATCCACTATTATCATATAGATATCATCTAGATGTTGGTTCTGACACTTAGTTAAAGCTACAGTTTACACTAAGTTGCTTATTGATGACCTCATTAACTCAACATCCCATTATAGGTGCACCATTACACAAAATGTAAATATTCCAGATATCCTTAGCACCTTTGTATTCACATTTCCCCACATTTAAAGACAAGCTGTATATTGTCCATGTTTTATTTTCTTTCCTAAATCACAGGGATATTTACATGTAAAATGGATTTTTAGCAAAAATATGCATGTGTGGATGTTGACGAGGCGTGCCCAACAAACATGCCTCTCTAATGATGAAACCGCTGGCGGGTAAAGTTTGTATCAAGATAACCGTTTATCGTAGAGACTACTATGACTCCCATGTTGGTTAAAACTAGATTTCAGTCAACAGGAGAGTCAGTGAGTCTACTTTCATTCACTAGTGCAACTAACAAGGTTGTTGTTTTTTTTTTCCAGCTCCAAAGACAGAAAGGCTGACACAGATTTCTTCATTTGATCCATCCTAACTGTTTAACAGCGGTGGGCAGCCGCAGCTACACAAGGACCAACCACAGTTCTCACTAATTACCTAACTACCGCCTCTGTTTGTGTTTGCCTTTTTCTCCTGTCCAGATGTTCGTCGCAGACAAGGTGGAAGACTCAAACTGCACCCTTCATGAGTTCTCTATAACTGGTTCTACTTATGCCCCTGAGGGACAAATGTGAGTGTCACAGTTTAAACATGTATCACTTTTATTGGGGAAAGTCTGTCCCCCTTAAATACCTCATTAGGTAAAAAAGGACGTGTCTCTGATTTCGTATTTTAACAACACAATTTACACTCGGCTGTGTTGTGTGTTGTTATCTTCAAAATAAGATATGATTGAAATAGATGCAGTCAAGCGAGCTGTGATGTGGTCTGTGGTCCAGGATGTGTTACATCACTGCTAATGATTCCCCCTAAAAACGTGTCTAGCTGTGCTTTACGTGTTGCTATGGCTGTTTCTGTGATAACCGGGGGAAATAGCTGGTAAACCTGAGCATATGTTTTTGTTGACTATCTCGCAAAAATCGTAAAAACCCTAAAGCCTCAGCTGCACTGTATTCCTATTGAGTTACACACTTTCTCAGTTGTAATTGTTCGAGTGCAGATAAACTTAACAAAAGGTTTTAAACATGGGCATTTTGATCTCTGCTGTGTCAGAAAGATGTTTTTATGTCAGTAAATCAGCATTTGTGGAGGATTAATGGTAGGTGGCTGGTCATTATGTAGGAAGAAGGATTTCTGCAGTTCATTATGTATGCATGTTGTTTATTTGGCTGTTTGGTGAGTACAGCACTCTGCATGAACCTGTCGATTTCATAACAGCAGAGTGTGGGTTATTGTGTGGGAGCTTCGCTAGCAACCGTTGCAGTCTCTACTGGGAAGGGATCCATGGTTGTCATGCAATCAGCACTGCTTGTCAGGAACACGCACGAGCGCGAACACGCACGAAGGCGCTGTTTACTACCCTACAACCACTGTTTCACCTGTCAACTCTGGAAAGCTAAACAACTGAACATCTTCCCCGCTCATAAATATTGATGAGGTTACTGTGTCTGACGTGTAGCGAACTGTGAAGGGTTTTTCCCTTGTGTGTTGTGAGTGACATTTGTGCTTTTTTTTTGTGTGTTTGTGTGTCTGTGTGTCTGTGTGTCCTTCTAGACTGAAAGGAGAAAGGCCCGTTCAGTGTGGAGACTATGATGGACTTTTGGAGTTGGCCACTGTGTGCTCTATGTGCAATGACTCTTCACTGGACTACAATGAGGTCTCACACACACACACACACACACACACACACACACTCTCACGCACACACACACACACACACACACACACACACACACTCAAACAAGCATAGAGATATAATTTAAAGTTTCTATGCAAAATAAACCTGTAGCACTTACAGCATTGTGTCATGTTTCTTTGCATTATATGTAATATACATACTGTAAATGCAATGACTATGAAAAGTAGCGCTGAAATGCACACACACACACATACACACACACCAGAGAAAGCTTTTTCTTGTTCAGCTGAGCTAATTTTTACTCGATGTTTTTCTCTGGTTTGGATTACTTTCTCACCTCTTTGTTATCATCATGTTATCATGGTAACCATGCGGAGGAGAGAGGCCAGGGATACGGCACTCCTCAGCTTCCATGTGTCCTCCCTAGACTTACTGTTTTTCTGTCCTCCTAAACTGTCGCTTTGCCACCAATTTTGTACATTTCTGAATAAAGTGTGAGAATAAATTGTACTGGAGAGAGAGAGGGGGAGGGAGGGGGGGGCAGAGCGCTGAAGTGGTGCGAGGTGTTTTATTGCTGTCTGTGCTTGCTCATACAAACAAATGATGTGTGGTACGCCATTACTGCTTCATCTCACCTTCTCCACTTCTCAGCCGGTCAGGACACACATTTAAAACCACTTTGCATGTATGACTCAAAGTTTGTGGAGGCAGAGGTGAGCGACTGGCAGACTTGCTCACAGCGTGTTTGCTTTGGACTTGTTCTTAACGACTTAATCGCTCTTTAATACTGTATCACTATAAAAATTCAGTTCAGCAGCACGTTTTCAATGTATTTCTGTTCTCTTATAGGCCAAGGGGGTTTATGAGAAGGTGGGTGAGGCCACAGAGACGGCTCTCACCACCTTGGTGGAGAAGATGAACGTCTTCAAGACTGACCTATCTGGACTCAGCAAGGTGGAACGTGCCGGGTCCTGCAACTCGGTAAGCTACACGTGGAGATGTGTGTGATGCTCCTGATCTCCGCTTGAGGTGAGAGGGTCCAGGCTACATAAGCAGCTTCTAGCATAATACACCCGAATTTCCAACTAAATTATCGGTGGTAAAGTTGCATTATGGGTAATTTGCCAGACAGACGAGGAAGAAGAATGTGCGGATTTAAAAAAAAAAAAGATGATATCTCTGTCCCATCATCAGTATCTCAGGTCAGACAGTGTTATAGGATTGTAATGTTAAATCTGTTGAGTAATGTTTTAACGTCCAATCAGTGATGTGTCAAGTGTTTGAACCAAGTCTCTGTAGTCAGTCAGTATTAACGCTCATTCATTCACTCAGCTGCAGTGAGGACATTGCTTCCTTCAGTGACTGCTGCAGGCATCACACCTCTCAGCAGGAACGTGCCACTGAGACTGAATTACTGCCCTCATTACACCATACTGTACATTCCCTGGTTATGCTTTGCACAGGGGGCGACATAATGACCTAGTGTGCCCCCCTCTTGTACTCATTTGATATTTTGCATTTAAGCATTGTTGTGGCTCTTATCCAGAGTTACTTACAATCAGTCAACAGGTCAGGGTTCTTTGTGCTGCTCAAGGACTATTTAATCAAGCGCAAGGTTGTCGATAGACACCAGACACATGTTTGACTTCAGGGCGTGGACGTGTGATTGTTTTTGTTAAAGATGTCAGCTATAACAATATTTAAAATGTCATTTACAACCGCAGTAAAGACGGCAAGCCTGCCTGCTGCATGAGTTTGAGTTCAGCTCAGTTTTGGCTCGACGTCCTTTAAGAAGGTGTCGGGGTCTGTGTGGGAAAGGGTTGAGTCTGACCTGTGCATGAGGGGATTGCTAAGCTGATGTTGGTGTCATCCGCTGTGATAATCTCTGGTTCTGAGCCTTCTCGCTCCGCTGTAGGTAAAGGCGATTGAAACCCCCGTTGGTTTCGCTTTCAGGAAGAACAAAGCTCGTCAATGACAATGACACTTTCTCAGATGAAATGAGCCCTGTAGTGAAAGAAGTCTCAGTTTTTCTGTGTCTAATTCAAACCTCTGAGTCGACCCAGTCCACCCGCTTAGTGGATAAACGGACAAATACAGGACACTTCTTATCAATAATATACTTCCTCAGCAAATTCTAGACGAGATGACCCCTTAACTTTGCGAATCTCTTCTGGACGTACAAAACTTTCACCAGCATGCCGTGCCAAGACAAACTCCCATTGCTGTCCCAGCTTGATTAGAGAGGACACGTTTGTCACATTGATGGATTTCAGCACATCTATCAGATGTTTAAAGTCCCCTGGCTCGGGGTGCGTACATCACACAGAGAGCATCAGCATTGTTAAGCTTTCAAGCCTTTCATGTGCACTGGGATCAGCACAGACTGAACTAGAGGGACACCTACTGGTAGAACAAGACCTGACACAACAAGCAGATTATACAGTACGGAGGGTTGATTTTAGGCTGAATTTTGTGTTCCTATAGGAAACCTATTATGGTCTGCCTCCTCATTAGTCATTTTTTGCTATGGCTTCCTGTTATTGCTAATCGTCCTCAGCCAGGTCCACATTAACTTCAAGTGCTGTTGTCCACAGACATCTGCTAGCAGCCAGACATCCAGACAAGGTGGTTAAGTGCTTGATTTAAAGTGTCACCCTTCAGCTGTCAGAAGCTCAGCCAAACCTCTCAGTCACCCGCCGGCTGCCGGCCTGACAGCTGCCCACGAATACAGCCACTTAGCTCAAGCTCTGACTCTTTGTCTCCACCTCCTCCTCTCTTCTTCTTCCTCTTCTATTTCTTCACCTCCTCCTCCTCTTCCTCCTCCTCCTCTGTCATTTCGACTATTACCTCCCTCCTTCTTACCCCTCAGGTGATCAGACAGTTGATGAAGAAGGAGTTCACCCTGGAGTTCTCTCGTGACCGCAAGTCCATGTCTGTCTACTGCACCCCCGTCAAGCCGGGCTCCCAGAGCAAGATGTTCATCAAGGCATGAACGAATGATGCAATCACTAACACACAGGAAAATATACTTTTCATCGCTTCCATTTGAATTCCGTTTTCACCATTGTTTGACGTCTCCTTTCTTGTGTCAATTACAATCCGTCCCCTCAGGGTGCTCCGGAGAGTGTGATGGAGCGGTGTCAGTACCTACGAGTGGGGACAGGGAAGGTGACGCTGACACCGGCCCTGCGTGACCAGCTGATGTCTAAGATCAGGGACTGGGGGACAGGCAGGGACACCCTGCGCTGCCTGGCTCTGGCCACTCATGACACCCCGCCACGCAAAGAGGACATGGACCTGGAGAACTCCACCAAGTTTGTGGAGTATGAGGTAGAGGACCTAAGTAACATCTGATGTTTAGCTTGGGAATCCCAACTTGCATTTTCAGGATTTCAAGGATTTCTAAACAAGGGTTAGATGAGAAGATTGAGACCCTCATGCCTGTCCAATAAATACTAAGCTAGAGCCAGGAGACAGTTAGATAGCTTAGCTTACAGCCTGGAAACAGCTAATCTAACACTAATTACCAGCACGTGATGATGAAGTGTGGAGGTGCTAAACCACCCAGTGCCTTCTAAACTAGTAAGTCAAACTATTCCTTTCATGTCATCGTTTGCAGTTCTCTCTCTTTTGTTTGAATCACAGAAGCTATTAAACCTTCATCCACTTAAAGAATGAGGCTTTCACACTTGGTTCCTCTCCCCTGCAACAGTTCCTTGTTTTCAGCACCAATATAAATAGAACAAACTAAAGTCCACCTCGGTGGAATTGGAAAGAGACTCTGTTTTCAGATACAGCCCTTTACATCCTTAATTCTCCCCGTCTTTCCTCTCCCTTCAGCTGGGTCTCACGTTTGTTGGCTGTGTGGGCATGCTCGACCCGCCCAGGAAGGAGGTGATCGGTGCGGTGAAACTGTGCAACGAGGCAGGTATTCGCGTCATCATGATCACGGGAGACAACAAGGGCACAGCTGTGGCCATCTGCAGACGAATCGGCATCTTCGGGGAGGACGAGGACGTGGCGGGAAAGGCCTACACGGGCCGCGAGTTCGACGACCTCCCGCAGGAGGCGCAGAGGGACGCCGTCAAACGGGCGCGGTGCTTCGCCCGCGTCGAGCCGGCTCACAAGTCCAAGATCGTGGGATACCTGCAGTCATTCGATGAGATTACTGCCATGGTGAGGGGAGGGGATGATGCTCTGATGACTCTCACTGGCACCCACACACCAACTTCAACTTACCTACACTGCTCTCTCCTTCCTACACATACACACCACACATATCTTTGTCACATACAGCGTATTTCTTTACGTCTCTAGCAAGGCGAAAGTTTATTTTCCGCGTCCTTCGGCTGTGATGTTATGTGAGCGATTTGTGGAGGATGCATGAGAAGAGGACGGCGAGGCGTGACATGTTTCAGGTCTCTCTGAAGCTGCTCCCTCAGACACAGCTATCTAAAGCTGTCATCTCCTGCCCGCTCTGCTGCTTCCTATCTGACACACGTCTCAGAAGAGGGGCTGATGGGAGGGAGGGGGAAACAACAATATCACCATTTGCCTGTCACACAGACTTCACCATTCACCGCAGTATCAAGCGGCTTGAGGCCCTGCTACCGCCGATAAACATCTCTCTCCTGCTCAGCTTTAGCTAAATCCCGTCTGGATCTGAGACGATAATGAGACTTTGCATAATGAGACAGCGGTTTGTCTTCAGTCACTGTTAGACTCATCACTGTTTAAAGAATAATCCTCTCAGAAAAAAACGTCACATGGGCTAAATATTTAAAGAGTGATGAACTTAAAGCAAAAGTAATAACAGTTCCAAACATCGCATGACGCTGGTTTATGAGCAGCTAAGAAATTATTTGAGCTTTTATTCTTCAAAGAGATTCATCCAACCCTCTGATCCTTAGAAATCTTCCTCTGTTGTTTGAAAGTAGTTCTTGTCTATAAAATATCTTTGTGTTAACAGTAAATGTTACAGCTTCCAAAAGAAATTATGGGTCTTGAGCCTTTCATGGAAATATTAGTTACGTTTTGGGTTTTTGCGGTTTTTAATTCAATTCAATTTAACTTCAAATATAATCTTGTGTTCTGATGCATTAACGATACAAGTAATCTCTTCTTGTCCCAGACGGGAGACGGTGTGAACGATGCCCCAGCCCTGAAGAAAGCAGAGATTGGCATCGCCATGGGCTCTGGGACTGCGGTGGCCAAGTCAGCATCTGAGATGGTGCTGTCTGATGACAACTTCTCCACCATCGTGGCTGCCGTGGAGGAGGGCAGAGCCATCTACAACAACATGAAGCAGTTCATCAGATACCTCATCTCCTCCAACGTGGGAGAAGTCGTCTGGTGAGGAACGGAAAAAGGCACACGGAGATAAAGCCACCGTGCCGACCGTCTCCACCTCCAGTCTGACCTCCTCGGCTGACGTTTGTGTGTCTCCCCTCTCTGTTTCGCCTTCAGCATCTTCCTGACGGCCATCCTGGGTCTCCCCGAGGCTTTGATTCCAGTGCAGCTGCTGTGGGTTAATCTGGTGACCGATGGCCTGCCTGCCACTGCCCTGGGCTTTAACCCGCCAGACCTGGACATCATGGACAAACCCCCTCGCAACCCGAAGGAGCCTCTCATCTCTGGCTGGCTCTTCTTCAGATACCTGGCCATTGGAGGTAGAATTAGCTCTGATTTGATTAAACTGCTGTTAATCAGTGTGACTCTGTCATGGTGGAGAGAGGTTTCCAGGTTATTCCAGCAGCAGGAGGGTAGAAAACACATGAAAACACATTGTCATGGCAGCTTATATATGGACATTTTCATTATTAAAAATCTTGCTGGAAAGGTGAAAGTTTTCTTTTTTGAGATGAATTTTAACACAGCACCTACAACTTTTATTATCGTACATCACACATCGATAGCCACCTAGCGGCTCTAGCTAGCTAACATGGCACATGATGTTCCAGCGACAAATGGCAGCTACGCTAGTGATAACGCTAACTGAGACGACATGAACCCACGTCGCAAAATTAAATTTCAAGCCCAACATGTGACTGCGTCCTCGGCCCGAGTCTGGCCCATATACAGCGCTTCCACATCTGGGCTGATTCTGGCTGTCACCGCACCAGGATCGGTCCAAATGTGGAAGCAGCATCTGAGAGTCATGCTGTATGTGGGCCAGGCTTGGGCCGAGGTTGCGGCCCAAGTATTCACCAGAATAATTTTGCTCCCTGGGAAGTCAGCTGTTCAGATAGTGAGAGATGAACTATGAGAGTGTTCAACACCATCAATAGACAGCACAGGTTAATAGCACAGATGCCCTCCCTCATACAAGTAACACTAGCATAAAAAAAGGAAACATTAGCATAAAAATCCACATTAGAAAAAAAAGTAGCATTAGCATGTATAAAATTAAAGTTAAGCGGTTAGCAGCCCCCTAATTCTAGGTGTTGATATTAGCATGTATGAACTTCCTCTGTTCAGAATATAGTAGAGATATACTTTATGTCCAATGCAAGCAATAACTTCACTAACTTATTTATCAGCCAGAGAGGATCGTGAAAAGACGTTTGTGATTTTCTTTTCTCTAAAATTTAAAGACGACAACAAAATGTGGTCGGTCTGCTCGTCTATCAGCTGCCACCAAGTCACACACTGAAACACTGAGCATACATGAAACTGATCAGCAAAGCATTGATCACAGAGCCTGATGAACCTTTACACACTATTCATTAAAGTGACATAAACACACACTAACAGAGTGAGTTTCCTTAAAACAAGCTCTTAAGTCATTGTGATTTCCCTCCACTGCGTGTGACTCTCGCATCGACATTGTTCGGAAAACAAATTTCCATCCTGGGAGTTATAGTAACATATGTTTAATTTATACATACACACTTAATACATAAGTCTCCGACTGTTTCTCCTGTAGGATACGTGGGTCTTGGAACAGTAGGCGCTGCGACGTGGTGGTACCTGTTTGATGAGGAAGGCCCACAAGTGTCTTTCTATCAGCTGGTAAGTTGCAAAATGTTGTTCTGCCAAATCTGAGTCTGAGTCTGAGTCTGAGTCTGAGTCTGAGTCTGAGTCTGAGTCTGAGTATGCTTTGTTGTGCCCTGTCCTCAGAGGAGAGGGTTTTAATTAGCGTTATGTTTCGATATGCATCACCCTCCACGTCTTCTTTACATTCCCCGCTGTCGGACACAGCGATGTCTGGCGATCCCAGCAGTGTACAGAAATAGAAAGGGAAGTTAGACCCCGTGTGGTTTGAATGCACACAGGGTAGGAACGAGGCCAAGGTTGTGCAGCTGTTCCCCCATCAGATCCCAGCTCCATCAAAACCAGGTCACAGGGGTCCAGCCGACACACACACACACACACACACACACACACACACACACTCACACCGGCTCCTGTCTGTCTCTCTCTCCACAGCGACATTTCATGCAGTGCACCGATGATAACCCCATGTTCCAGAAAATAGACTGTGAGGTGTTTGAGTCCCGCTACCCCACCACCATGGCCCTGTCTGTGCTGGTCACCATCGAAATGTTCAACGCGCTCAACAGGTCAGTCATCTTGTGTTGTGGTGCTGAGGTAAACACTCCTTAAATGTCACGGCTGTCAGAGGTTTATGAGAAAGAAGAGACACTGTCATCCACCAAAACACTGTCGTCCGTCTGATGGATAACGACAAACTCTCCGTGCCAGAAAAACACATCCGTCACGAACATCAGTTCTGTTCACTGCTGCAGGACGTAATGTTACTCTTTATAACGCTCATATTTATAATATCCTGTATTTGGTGAATGTGGCGAAGGAATCAGGCTAATACACACACACACACACACACACACACACACACACACACACACACACACACACACATCTTAAGAAATGGAATATAGCTTTTTTTTTTGAGGAGACAGAAAATGAAAGGAACAGTGGCATGAAGGGAAAACTCCCTGTGTCTTTGCCAGGATTGCTCATGGAGCAAGTCTGTCAGTAGCTCCCTATAGAAACAAATGCTAATGTCTCTTTTAGGAAAGAATCTGAGAAAGGGAAGGTTAAAATAAAGGACTGTCTGACCAATGAAAGTGCATGTTATCCAGAACCAAGAAGGGGGACACGTGTTTACACGGTTGCTAGCAGGAGGGAGACTAGTTGTTATGTTGCATTTAGTTTTATTTGATTGATTGCACAGCTCATTTGTTTTAATTGTCCTATGGGAAACTAATGAAATCTGTGAGCTTTCCAGAAAATTATTGTTTGAAGGAATAACTTCCATTTAAGTCCCTAATGTCAAGTTTAGCAGCTAAATTGTCAACATGTGCTGATCTACTAAAACTTCTCTCTGGCAGTTTGTCTGAGAACCAGTCCCTGGTCAGGATGCCTCCCTGGGTCAACATCTGGCTGCTGGGAGCCATCATCCTCTCGCTCTCCCTCCACTTCTTAATCCTCTATGTTGAGCCTCTGCCGGTGAGTACACAGGACAGTTGTTTGGCCAATACTCATATACTCACCGAAGACGGTCCGAATTCACGGCTTCGTGTTCGACTTAAAGGCAGATCCTTTTTGACAACGCGGACACTGGTGTTGTTTCTAAAGACGGAAAAAATATCTTGAGAGAAAAGTACGGTGGCCCTGAAAGAAAAAAGTAATCAATGTGGCAATATAAAAATACATAAATAACAATATTGTGTACCGTATTTATTTTTTGTGGTAGAAGCTTGTTGTGGTGAGGTTTCATATTTCACATACAGAATATAAAGTGGCCGAAATAATTTGGATTTGTTCTAATCTCCAAAACTAGACGAGCAAATGTTGTTTTTAGTCCATCTGTGGTGAGAAGATCCTCCGAGGGTTTGATGTTGATGTGATATTTTGTTTTTGGCAGCTCGTGTGAAAGGGAACATTTTACTGCACAGCCTGACCAGATCTGTTCCGATCACACATCGTGCATAAATTCTGAATATGAATACCGTTGAGAACCATTCAGAAAAATACTTCCAAACGAGTTACGGGGATTTCAGTTTATCTCCATGGAAACACATGAGGCACATTTCATCCCCCTCACAGTCCCGGAGCGAGCCCGGAGCGTGGACTTTTTTGGATTCAGCCAAGTTTCCAGGGGTTCTTTAAATATGACCAGCGCGCTCATCACTTTTTAGTGTCCCCCTGGAAACGTGTGTTGTTCTGCAAACTCATTTCCACTGAGCTCTGTGAAACTGCAGCGTTTCTATATTTGGTTGTGTTTTGTGTGTTTTGCAGCGTGTTTTCTGAGTTTAGCTGCGAACACGAAACTATTTGCCGCAGGTTTCCATATGTGGTCGTGTTCTCTGTGTTTAGAGTGCATTTCGGTATTTACTCGTGTTTCCTGACTTCGTTTGTTTGCTTGGCCTTCTCTTTGCTTTGTTTGTTTTCTCACATTGCTGTGTGTTGAGCTCACAGGGGCCACCGCATAAAAAGGGCTTCGCTGCACATTGTCAACTGTTGCTCTATATCTACCCTCTGATTCCCGTCTGTCCCTCAGCTCATCTTCCAGGTGACCCCCCTGCGCTGGTCCCAGTGGATCATGGTCCTGAAGATCTCCATCCCGGTCATCCTCCTGGATGAGGCACTGAAATATATGTCCAGGAACCATCTAGAAGGTACGTGGAGCCTTTTTCTTCCGCTTTCCCGGTGAATAAAGAATCTGGTCTTATGAGTCTGACATATTTAAAGTTGGTGAGGCTTATTAAAGTCAGTGGTGTTGAAAATCAGATTTTACTAACAAGTCTCTTCTGCTCTTTTTTTCTCTTCTGCATTTCTAAATCAGCCTAAATTCTTTTTATCTCACCTTCTGTGAAAAGGTACTCGATTTCCAACCTCTTCATGCCTTCTCTCTCCAGTAGCTGTAGACTAGTCGCACTGGTTTCTACAGTTCCTAAATTCTGTGTGTTTTGTTTCTTTTTTTCCCCCCACCCTGCAGGTGATGAGGAGAAGAAATATCGGAGGAGATGGCAGCTGAACTAAGACCTCTCCCTCAACACACTCACACAGTTTAGACACACGCCTACCCTCTTCCCTTTATGAGCTAGGAGCCTTTTCTCTCCTCCCCCTGTCCTCATTCCCCGCTCCTGCATGTCCAACAAAGCACCACTAGAAAATGAGCAGGGCTTGCATGAGAATGAGTGTGCAAGAAAGAGAGCATGGCTTTGTACGAGTGTGTGAGTAGATGAACACTCTGTGTGTGTGGTGTGTGTGTGTGGTGTGTGTGTGTGTACAGGGAGATGCAGGCCTGTCTTTATAGTTGCGAGAGCGAGAAACAACTGCAGAAAAAAAGGATAAAACTGCCCAGGGCTCTGCTTTTTAAAGATTTCTGCTCATTGTTTCAGTTTTTTTTTTTTGTTGTTGTTGTTTTTGACTGTACAGTACAAACATAGTGGTGCAGTACCTGGACTCTGGGGAGGGAAGGAGAGGGAGGACAGGGGGATGATGGAGGGTGATATTGCTGGGTGGGGTGG
>NW_019525134.1:3124767-3164880 GCF_002814215.2 Seriola lalandi dorsalis | reverse complement strand
GGTGGGGGGTGGAGGGTGGGTTTGAAATCAGCACAGAGACCGAAAGAGAGATAGAGAGGAGAAACCTGCCGTGGAGAAGAGACCGGAGGACACGCCGGCAAAAGAAGAGCATCAGCAAGAATGTGGAAAATGAAATGAGCCGGCGGCGTGTGTGTGTGTGTGAATGTGTGAGTGTGTGTGTGTGTGTGTGTGTGTGTTAGACCAATGCAGAGAACCATTGTACCTGTGTGTGTCCACAAAAGCATTATCTGGAGGTACTGCCCAGGCTTCTGGCACCCACACTACTGGCAGTGAATTGCAGCCAGCTCTGCAGGAGCGCGGCCTTATCAGCACGACACAATAACACAATGGCGTCTCTGCTCCTCCACCGCTCTGCGTCTTTACTCTCACCACAAACAAACAAACTCCTGCTCATCGGATCTTACGCAGAGTTACTCTCCTTTTGCCCGTCTTGCTCTCTCTCTCTCTCTGTCTCTCTCTCCGTCTCTCTGTCGATGAGGCAGCTGTGGGCCCCGGGGTCGTGACATTATATCGGGCTCTTGAGTTTGGGGTGTGGAGGTGTCGCTCCACCTAAAGGTGTGAATAGCTTTACGCCGCTTGGCCGCTTCGCTTCGGCTCTTAATTCGACGAGCTGAGGTCAGCTCACAGACTTGTCTAAAATAAAAACAAAGAAAATAAAATAAAAATGTCAAACAGCAACCAAACCAGCATATTAGTAGAGTAGTTGTCGGCCAGTCCGCCCAGCTGGTTCTGTTAGCCTCACTTTAATGTCCATCTGCTGCGCTGCCATTGGAGTTTTAGCTGTCGGATATCTAATTCAAAGGTAGATCCAAACACGAGGACGATGCTCCGTGACATTTTGTGTGTCTTGGAGAATCACACTGTTCATCTACCTTTTTAATTGATCCAGTTATTTCTAACCCTGCACCCAGTGCTAAGATGTGTGTGCATATTCGTAGCCTTACTTGAATTAATTCGTCTAATTTGACTTGATAGACATTTTTCAGTCACTGAATCGCACAGAAGATGTAGTTAAAGTAAGTTAAGGAATGGCAAGTAAACCGCTTGATTGTCACGCTTGGTCATGAATCCTTTATATATTAGATACGTTTTAACGTCCATGCCTTATACAGCCCACTGCACCTCCACATTGAATATGTGGTTCAAATGAATGTGTTTCTGCTTCCGCCTTTAATAACCTTTTCTCACCCTCTTCCACCACTCTCTCTCTCTCCTGCGTGTCATAATGATTCTCATCACTTGAGGTCTTACAGACTCTGAATGTCCACCTGGTCTGAGGCATGTTTTTTTTTTAATAGGAAACCCTTTTTTTTTTTCTTTGTGCTTCGCGCTGCTCCCTCAGCTCCAACTGCTCTTTCAGTGCTTTGGCGACTCACTTGGGTATTGTTTTATAATGATTAATAATAATGTATTTGACTGAATGAACCCGCGGGGGTGTGGATTGTGTCTTTAAGTCTTAATCATGGGGTTTGTGTCGGGCCCTGGCGCCCTGTGGACCGGGTCAGGGGTGTTTTTGGTCTCTTGTTGCCTCCACACAGGAGAGAAGAGAGTGTGCACATTCAAGAAAGAACTTTGTAAAGGTGCTGGATCAAAAACAGGAAACAAGATGTCCACACCGTGTCAACTGCTTCTGACTCATTTAACGATGCTCGCTTTTCAATCACAGAGATCTTCAAGGTCGGGCTGCGATCGGCGACTATTTACATAAATGATTGATCATTTTTCAAGCAAATTACCAAATATTTGATGGTTTCAAGTTCTCAAATGGGACAATTGACTATAATTAAAAATAATATTTTTGGATTTTAGTAAGAGACATTTAGGGATGTCACCTTCTGCTCAAAGTTATTGTATTTTTTCAGTTTTCTGATGTATTATAGACTGATGATTGATTGAGAAAATAAAAGATGCCCGCTTCAGTTCAGCTTTTGCCTGACGCACATCTGTGCAGGTTGTTTCCAAAGGAATTGAACTGGGAGTCATTGACACGATGTGCAGATCTTTATTGTTTTTCCTCCCTTTTCTTGCTTCCAGACATTATTTCAAACGAGCAGGACTGGTTTCTGCATGGTGTAAAATCTAAAGGGAAATCCATCCTTAAAATCTTCAGTCTGCTGTTGCTTGGAGTTCTCTATGTTGTTGTTTTCATCTATTTTGTTGCTTGGTGATGTTTTTTTTGTTTTTTTTCTTACCCCAGAGGAGAACCAGCCAAACTTAGACGGCATGACATCATTGAGTCCAGATATTTCCAGGTCCACATTCTCTCTGGGGTCATGGTTGGAAACGTACAGTAGGAAATCACTCACTCCAGCAGAAGTTGATAATGATTAAGGGGAAGGACACTAAAAAGTCAATAACAACACGTCAGCAGAAACAACATGCTCTGAACATCACAGAATAATGATTTAAGGGTGGACTATTCCTTTAATTTTTATCCCAGACGCTAGATTTTTGATTATGTTTGACATAAACAGCCTTTTACATTCAGTGATTATTACGTTTCCTTTTTTTTTTTTTTCACCACCATGACAATGACAATGTGGCACCTCTGTCCAGACCAGCAGACACCCGTCCCCGTCCCAGGGCTCCATGGCTCTGTAACATGCTGGCACTCTGGCCACCGGGCACTATAGGTCTGTATAGCCTTGTTATTTACTACTGACTCCTCAACTCTGTACAGAAGAGGAGAATATGATCGCATGGAACCTTGTTACTGTAATAATAACCTATACAGTATATAATATTTAATTTTTGATAACTTTAATCAATTAAATCTACTTACCAACAACAGACAGACTTGCGAAAAAACATTTTTTTTATGTTTCTTTTTGAGCACATGTTTTTTTTTTTTTTGTTTTTTTTTGTAGAATAGAAAGGTTGTTTCTTCATTGTTCCCGTTTGGTTTTTACAGTTACTGGGGTTTTTTGTGTCTTTTACTGTAGGGAAAAGAATATGACGTTATCACTTTAAAGATAGACAAGAGTCATGCTTACGCTAATTAAATGATGATGACCCTGATCATGTCAGTGATAGTTATCCAGTGTGAGAATGTTCAAGAATTTGTGAATGAACTGTGTCTGGTTTACACTGAGCGATTAGCAGTGATGAATCCTGGCTTATGAAGTTTTATGACTGTATATTGAAGGGCTTGGTGAGGATGCAGGCTCTAGAGACCCGTGACAGTCCAGCGCGGTTCTCAAAGTCATCTGCCACCAATAAAAAACAACCTCCCTTCCTAACAGTGAAGGAGTGATCGGTTTCATATCAATAACATTTGACCAGTGGTTTCCTTTATTCGTTGTCTGTATAGACAAGTGAACAGTCTCTAGAGCCTGAGTTCCACCTCTGAGAAATTAAAGGATTCTCTGTATTGCCTTGTTAATATTAATTGTGGACACATAATTTTATAAATGAAAAAGACGTGGAAATAAAGATTATTTATCTTGTTATTTATTCAGAGCTTGTGTTATTTTTCATGCACCTTTTTCTTTGTGGATTATCCTGAATAAACAACAAATTGTTTTGGTTGCTTTGAGGAGCCCAGACAAAATTCAGAGTGGGATAACTGTAAACTGGGCACAAAAGATAAAGTTATCTGCACAGCTAGACGCCACGAGGGGGAAGGTTTTCTTGGTAGAAATGGGTTCATGCATTTTTTCAGACAGTTTTTCTCCATTATTTTTGATGCGATGTAGGAAACAAAACATCCAGTTCTGAGAATAGGTGACACATGCTGCAGAAGGTGCTGTGTCCTCAAAACTGTTCATGACCAAGTGTAGAGCATTCACATCCAAAAAACTATAAATCATCCAAACAGAAAACTCAGTATAGAAATAATCATATATTGCAACAAAAGATTTGAAGACTGGAGACACACGACACATCAAACCTTGAGCTGAGACCTGCAAACATTTAATGATGAAAACACAGATTACAATAATATTTGGGGAACCATATTTCTCTCCTCACCACACCTGTAATATCAGACAACTTCACTCAACTCATAATTTACATTACAACAAACCTTGAAGTGACTCTGCCTCAAAGTATCACAAATATATTAGATAATTAAAAATCAAAATGCCTTAACATGCAAAAATCAGATCAGTCAAAGTCAGATTAGCAAACTGTGTTAAAATATGCAGAATATCAATTAATTACAAAGACAATCAAACTAAACTAAAGAAAAAATGACATGTACCTTAAAGTGCTACTTTATAATTCAAACGTCGTATAGCTTCAGCCTGATGAGTCAACGTGACGATACTGTGGACGTTGCTTTCTCTTTAAAGGACCGAGCTGAGAAATGTAAACTTTTGTGTCGTCATCTCTTCGGTTTTCCCAGAGTTTATCTGAAGGTTATGAGACACACACCTCCCTCCAAACACCGTGGTTCCTCTTTTGCGTTTCGCTTTGAACATGAGTCAGCTTTTCACTAAAAGCTCCTTTTTTTTCACATTTTGACACATTCTTTTAGTCAGCTATTTACTCAATTTAGACTATTTTAAATAAACTAAATTTAAAATAAGGCTAAAATATAAATTGCCTCAGGCTGTAGGTCATGCTCAGAAACATTTTCACCACCTGTTCTCTCTTTAAATGTCACTTAAAATAAATAGTTTTTTTTATTTTTTATTTCATTTTCCAGCATATGGAGGCTGTTATGTCTCTCAGGTAGCACAATCCAACTGACAAAGAACCGTTTCTATCGAGTCAAATCAATAGAAACACATTCCTCTGTATTGTGATCAGAAAACTCTCACTCAGTGTCCGCATGAAAACGTGCACGCCAGCATTTGAAGCTGTGATCACTGTATCTTGCAGTATCAGCAGAAGGTTTTGCAGTGCATGAAATCAATGGAGAGAAACAGCGACACAGTGTGTGCACTGAACCTTTTGGACCAGCAGGGGGAGATATACTCCACCTTTACTCTGTGTAAAGCTGCAAGGTGGGAAATGTGACTCCATCCTTTACAAGAAGAAGCATGAACTGATTCTGTAACACAATGTCAACACAAACGCATCTGCTCAGGTGGAGGAAATGAAGCTTCTCTGTCACAGATGAACAGAACAGATGAAGAGGGAGTTTTTGTCTGTGATTTCTCCACGAAACAGACGCAAACACTCTGGATCTACACTCAGCTTTTTAGGTTTTTTTTAATCGGCTGACTCAACGTGTTTACCTGCACCTACCTGTCTGCATACAAATTACCCACACAGCATAACTGCTCCTGCTCGTGCTCATGCTTCCTCAGCTCTCACATGTGAGAATGACACACGCCTCCTCTCCAGGGGAAGTTCCTGGAGTGAAGGTGGGATCCCGAGGGGCTGCGGGGAGAATAGAAAAAGCATCTCATTAGTATTAGGCCGTTATTTCCACCCTGAGCCTCAGGAGGATGCAGGAGAGGGAGACTCAGCAGGGCCGGTGTCCCAGTGAAACACACAGACCAGGGAGCTGCTGGAAAAAAAAACCCAAAAACTTAATGCAATAATGAACCAATGGAAAAGTCGAACACAGGGACAAAGGTGTTGGAAAATAAAGATGTTCTTTTTTTTCTGTCTAAATTCTAATTGAAGTTGATTCTGTGTTTTTTTCTGCTGATAATTTTATATCAGCGTGACTGCTGCCCGAACAACAAGGTGGAAGATTTCCTCTGATTAAACTGGATGCTCTGCTAAAGCCACAGCAACAGGAGAGTGGCACTCCAAACGCACAATCATGAAAAGTGCCTGTGATTTGTTTTTTATATATTTAAACTGAAATCAAAGTTTCATGTTGATGAAACACAAGAAAAAAACTGGACTTTGTGCAGATGAATAAGAAGACCCTTGGAGCTGTGGACACATATTTAAAATGACAGACAAAATCAATGCAAACATGACAAGCTAATGACAAAGGCTAATCTGAGCTGCACGACAAGAAAAGTCAGAGAGGAGATTGAGATTAATTGAGGATTTTTTTTTTTATGACCGTTCTCTTTTTCTTTCTCTCTGTGACTCATGTCTTTGTTTTTCTGACACTGACCACAGTTCTTTGCAAAGGAACACATGAAAAAAAACTTTGGTTTCATTATAGGCTCCCACTCGAGGCTTCATTAAAACATCACTACTGTTCAACCAGGATGGAGCTCTGACACAAACAGGGGTCACAGATCTCTGCAAACCATCTGGTCATGCACCATGCCTATATTAAGCCGGTCGTACTATGCACATACAAGGCTTGGCTGTGGCTGATTTGCACTATGACTCATATGAGAAGAAGCAGAGGCTACTTGCTGTGCAGCGGGCTGTGTGAGGACACACGTCTAGAAAAGCGCCTCCAGACAGAAAGGAAGACTTTAAATTTGCGGGGTGATTGTGCTGTGAGGGAGGACATTCTGCCCCTTATCCCGTGGTGTCAGTCTGTGTTGTGCTGTGAGGCTGAAGCTGTTGCCAAGAAACTAAATGAACTTGCTGTGAACTTCCCCCACGGCTGCTACAAGGAAAAGAGACAACTCTCGAAGGCTAGAGCACCCATAAAAACCACGACACGCTCGGTCCAGCAGTTACTGCAGTTGTAGTGCTGATAAAGAGTCTAATACACTGTGCAGTGTGTACAGCGGACTGTGGGGGACAGACAGTCGATATATATACATACATTTACTAAACACAGGTGTTTGTACTTGAGTATTCTTTTCATAATATTAAGTGACAGTAACATTAGCTTCTAATTATAATAATTATAATTATAATAATACAAATGTAATATTGATATGAAATGAAACAATGACAGTTACTTTGCCTGCCAATAGAAATATATGGTAATACTAATAGTAAAATGTTATAGCCTTAGCTGATTTAGTGGCTATTAATTCTAATATCTAGGTAAAGTATAATGTTTTCAATAGCGTTAGCTGCTAAATCACAGATCTAATGTTTAGACAAAATCTTAAAAGGTGTCTTTAACATTAGCCGCTAATTTGGTCATCAAGATTTCAATGTCAAGATAAAATCTATGCTACTTTAGCTGCTAAGTTTCCAAGAAGTGACACATTCACAGTGACAGTCACATTAGCTACTAATTCTGCGTCTTACCAATCTATTTTTAAAATGAACAACAGTAAGAGTTAGGTTAGCTGCTGGTGTTATCTACTGACAATGACAATATATTGATACTAAACTGAAGGCAAGGTGAAAAAGGTCAGTAACCTTAGCTGCTAAGTTGGCCATTAACTATAATGTCTAGGTAAAACATACTGTAAGGTTGTATTTGTTTTGCATGTTGGCAACTTTGGTTTTAGGATGTGAAGAATGTGAACCTTAAAGCTGCTGACCTTTGGGGGAGCAGGATACCAAGGAGTCTGTCACACATCTAAGTTTTATGGTTATATTGGTGTTTAGGAGTTTATCTACATCCTTGCAGAGATTTAGTGACGCAGGTACTTCCAGGAGGATATAAGCAATAAAAGTGAAACATTGAGAGAAAGGTTTTGAGGTTAACAGATGATAGTTACCATGCCCTGATCAAGTTAGGATATAAGCAGCTGCAGTTCAGACTTGGTGTACGCAGAACCAGATCTGTCCCAAACTGAAGCGTTGTGGGTCTGATCTGTACACGTTTCCATCTCTCGGTCACAAGAAATCATCTTTTCACATACTTTCAATAGCATTAGAGGGAAAGTGCACTTAGTGCTGGAAGACATGACACCAGGATGCTATTTCTTATAGTAATATAATCATAATCTATGAAAAAACAAACAAGTGAAAGACAGTTTCGACAGTTTAAATATTTTGGGAATTAGACTGTATTTCAGACACAGCATCAGCTGGTAATTATAACTTTGCTGTTTGCAGGTAGACAGCATACACCAGATCAGAGGGCAGAAATACTGCCTCAGAAATATCAATACATCATACTATTTAAATGTTATTGCAACACTGTGTATTAGTTGTTTATTTGCTAAAGGTGAGACAGTTCTGAAGGTGTCAGCTCTGCGTCCCCCATCCTTCCACAAGAGAGGAGGAAAAGCCTTCAGACTCACCACTGACGAGTCCCACGGGTCATTACCTGACAGTGAGTTTTACTTTACATTAGCTGCTTCAGTGAGGGTGGACGTTCACTGCTTCGCATGCTTGATAACTCTGAAGGTAATTTAGATCCAGAATGTTTGACAGGAAAAGAAACAAACAAACTGTGAATGTAATACGAGACTCAAAGATGATAAAATTAGACTGTAAATGTAAAACCAGTAAATGAGAATAAACTAAACACTTTGCCTGTAAGAGCTGGTGTGTGTCTTTTGATGTTAATGACAAATATCAACATTAAATTATTACTTCACAAATTACAAATTTAATGTTTTGCAATGTTTCATTTTTTTTACATACTTCCACAAAATAAGCTTGATAACTTACGTGTCAGTTATATTGCAACACTCAGCGACTGATGTGTAATTAACAGCTGGAGACCAACGTGGTGAGTGTTTACAGAATGCAGAGACCAGTCAACCGTCCCTGCACATCTTGTACCTTGGGGAAGAGACGACGACGTGCCAGCCCTTCACTATTATTTCAGGCCGCGCCATCGAAACAGATTCTCCATGTTAGACATCTATTACACCAGGCAGTGCCTCGCCGCCTGGGAGCTTCTCTAGCATCAGGTGTATTGTTTACATTTGTATTCATGCATCATAACCTGCAGAAAATGTGTAGAATGTCATTAAAATGCACATTTAATAATAGTTGTATAATATGCCAAAGTTGTTGTTGTTGTGATAATAGTATCAGATCATTGAGACAGGAAATAACCTAGTGTATGAGTGATATGTGACCCAGATATAGAGGTAATTTCCCTCACCTGGTCGGGTCAAATGAACAACAGCATTCTGGGTTAAATGGTAAAACCCAACGCTCGGCCCAACCCAGCACCTGTTCTGTCCCACAGTTAATCAGAGGTGGGGTTAGGGTTGGGTTATTTTTTAACACAGTTTTTTTAATGCATGAGTAAAAATGTGTACCGGCTACATGAAAATATAACATTTTTTAGGAAAGGTCATAAAATTTCAGGCATAAAGATTTTCATTCACATAGTTTTTAATGCTCTTAAATGTCAGCATGGGTCAAATTTGACCAAAACAGTTGTAAAAACTAAAGACAGGTCTTTAATCTTGTCAATATATCTAACATTACATAAAATACTATCAAAGAGAAGAATGTTTTGGGCAGCAACGTGACTCCTGTATTATTTCTTTCTAAATCCAATCTCCTTTATTTGTGGCTCAGAGTCTAACAGTGTGAGGCGACAGTAGAGCTCATGGCTCAGCCCTGACATGTATATGTATGTATCTGACTGTGAGGCACAGAACCACTGCTCAGCAAATATTCCCAGGGGGAAATAAAGGTCAAACGTATCTGTTGGGAATTAAATTGATGCTGATGGCCGGAGCTGATGAATTTGTTCCTACAACATGTTCAGTCGGATAAAGTGGAGAATGAGTAATTAGATCACTAATTCACTAATCACTGAGATGCTCAAGTGAATTTTGTCAATTGGATAATAAAGGAGGAATATGGCCAGTAGAGGCGCAATCACACATTCCCCACCAAATTCACTTTGTGGTGAATCCAGTCTGTAATGGAGGAGCAGAATGGAAGAGTGTCATCTGTGAACGTTTGATGTGTTCACTGCGGGTATAATGCTGCAGCCTATCACATAAAGACACAACTATAGGCTGCCTTCCTGTATAAAGCGGTAATTGAGACACTGTGGCACAGCTCTGGGGTGGCTGGTCATGGTGCGGGAACATGGCGGATTTTAGGACCCATGGAGTCATTCCCTGTCGAATAATAAAAGTTGGGGTTATCTGTGAGCTGTCGATGTGCGACAAAAGCAGTCAGTCAGTGTGTTTCCAAGTGTTTGTGGCCAGCCCCTCTGCCGCTCTGTGCACATTGCAGCGCTGCAACAGTAGCCTGCTGCGGGCTGTGTGTGCGCTCAGCCGCTGGGTGTCTTCACTCTGCGTGGCTTCACTGTAGTGTGTGTGGGCTGGTCTGCCCGTGTTTTCCGGAAGAGAGGGTGTGAAACATGGGACACATCTCAGGTCAGCGGCTGATCCTGCCACACATCTAGTGTGTGTGCGCGCGCGCGCGTGTGTGTGTGTGTGTGTGTGTGTGTGTGTGTGTGTGTGTGTGTCGGGGGGCGGGGGGGAAGCCCGTGCGGATGCGTCTCTTGTCAGTGTGTGAATGATCGGCTGTGAGCAGGGAGAATCAAGCGGAACATCCCTCTCGATCCCTTTGACTGAGAGGCTTCAGGGGCTCAAACACGCTCATTAGGGTAAGTGAAACTTTTAAGATCATCTCGGTGCGGGTGCGTGTTGCCTCGGGGTGCGGGTGCGTGTTGCCTCGGGTCTTGCAGGGGTCTGTCGCTGCTGTGTAAATGTGGGCAAGTGGAGCTGAATATGCCCTTGTGCAATGCAGCTGGATCTCAGTGCACGTGTTTCCCCCCGCCGTGTTTTATTGATACTCAGTGAATTGCTCAGTGGCGGGTACGTACGGATAGTGCATCCTCTGCAGTTTGTTGCACTGGATTTTTTTTTTTTTACCACTTTACACACAGGGGCGGGCACTTTGCACCGGGAAATTGGAAGCTGCAACGAAATGCAGCACGCATGCACGACAGTAATGTGCCACTGATCTATATCATGCACCTGACATGACATGATGTTGCCTCACAGTCACACAGGACATTTAAACTGTGTTGCTTTGTAAACTGAGCTCCGGGTCCCACCGTGGACCCGTGAAGGAGCTCCCAGTAATCTGGGGATTTCTTTTCAGTTTGCTCTTTAGGAATTAGGATGATGTCTGCTTTGATCAAAGGATTTCCAGATTAATTGATCAGTCAGTGGATAGGAAATTAACCAGCAATAAGGCTTCTGATTGTTGATGACTCATTTGGGTAATTTTTCAAGAAGAAACACAGCAAACAATTGCTGGTTCTGGTTTGTCAGATAAGAGGATTTGCAGCTTCTCTGGTTGTTTGCAAATGAAATATCTTTGGCTTTCGGACTATTGGATGCACAAGAAAAGCAATTTAAAGATGTTCACTTGGTCTCTGATTACATTTTTTTAAATGATCTCATGTAGGTGAGTGTAAACCTGTTTTTTTTCCTGTTTGTCTCTGTGGCATTCGTTGCTCCAAAGGAACTTGGTGTCTGGTTAAAACAATGGCTTCATCTCAGCCTCCAGTGATGTTCATGTAACCCTGTTCACAGGTTGTTTAAGTCCTCGTTTAGGAGGCGCAGGGCTGCAGCTTCCCTTTGAACTGACTTGAAGGATGACTTGAAGTTGAATCGACTCCTCAAGCGCTGCACCCTGAAAAACACTCAGCAAGTATCAGAATGACATGCAACAAATTACTGCAGCGTCTCCACTTTCTTTCTTCTCTTCTAAACCCGGCCTAATGGACTTGTCTGCATAGTGTTTGTCAGCAAAGCCAGTTCCAGTTGTGTTGTGTTTATAGTGTGATGATTTAAATATTCACATGCTAATATTTAAAACGAGTTCTGCTGAGATGGCCAGAGGCTTTACTCAGCGCTGCGTTTTGCGGTGTTGTTCTTCTCTCTTCCCTCTTGTGGGTTCATATCATTTGTTCTGTATGCAACTGTATGAGCATTACATGCCAGAAATGAGACTGTGACACACACTGTGGTGTGACAGTTCTGTATCAGGACTAAGAGAGAGATCTTTTCCAGCTTAACAATGCAGCATCATGTGCCTTACATTTTGTCCTGTTCAGAAATTGCTGATTCTTGAATCAAACTTCTGGTCTGGTCACTCGTGCTTATTTTGATAGAAGATTACTTTGATGTAACATTTCTGACTTATGTTTGCATGTTTCATGCTCGAGACGACTGTTGTGCTTTGTGTAAATTAGCAACCCCAGTATCACTTCTGTTTCTCTCGGCTGCTGAATGTGCTGACGGCTGTAACCCCCTTAACACTTCGTCTTGTGGGCTCTGGTAATCATACCAGAGCTACAACCCAGCTACTGACAAAGAGGACATGTCAACAGCTCCCAGCTCCTTCAGCCCCTCTGGGAAATCACTTGAACAAGGTTTGTCGAGAAAGAAACCAGCAGAGTGTGTGTGTGTGTCTGTCTGTCCTTGCCTTGTGTGAATGTGTGTATGATCATGTGTTTATTGTTCTAACTATATTAGTGTCTGTAATAAATGTCCTAAACAGTTTCACATGGAGGCCTGGACATCATTCACCCATATTATGTCAAGCACAGCTCCACTCTGAGGATCAGAGAATGAACAGGGAGCGTCTCTGCTCCGTGATTGGTCCGTGCTGGTTGGTGAACACCGCTGTGCCTCTCCTACTGCAACAATCTTCAGTTTTCAGTCATCATATCAATTGATTTTGCTCATTGTAGAGCCACAAACAATTTACTGGAAGTGCTCATCTCTCAGCACAATCAAACCAAAAGGCCCTTCAATTTGTTTGACATGTAAAATTCTTGATTTATCCTCAAGTGATCATCATCAGGAGGCTGGTCTTCTGAATGCATCTTTATGTGTGTGTGTGTGTGTGTGTGTGTGTGTGTGTGTGTGTGTGTGTGTGTGTGTGTGTGTGTGTGTGTGACAAATTTACAGACATGAAAATGGATGAAAATAGAGGTCCATGCATGACCTTGATCTAGAGGGATTAAGCATTTTTAGTGTTTGATGCTTTGTCTTGCATCCATTAAAAGCATGGGTTATAATTTTCACAGATGCTGCACTAAAAGACAGCCTATAATTAAAGTGAAATGTCATTGGACTTTTTTTTTGAGCACAACAACCTTAATGAGTCATTTAGAAAAAGCTATTGCTGAGAGCGGTGTAAATGCTTTCACAGAATAGTTTCCCTCAGAAGTAAGACGACTCATAATGTGTGTGACTCAAGTGTTTTCCAGTCTGCGCTGTTAAGACGCTCGGCCCTGTGGAATCCACACCGAAGAGCTGTTTATTTGATGTCTAACAGGCTTTCATGTTACAGCTGTGAGAAAGGAGCAGCAGCCGTACCTGCTGTGATGTTTCTGTTCGTACTGTTAGCACTACATCTCCCACCTCCTCCGTGGAGTCAACCTCCAATTCCTGGAAGCTCTTCAGGTGTGTTTGTCGACTTCCACCGTCATGGAAACACTCAAGTGCGTATTTGTGCTTGAGTTGCAGTGTGGACCGACACTGGGAGTGTTAACTGGCGATCTCTCCGTCAGGTCAACATTCCTGTTGATGCACGCTCTGTTTGTCAATTGCTTGTCAAAAGTGCACGATGTGTCACATCTGTGACCTTAAAGTTACCGTGTTTTCAAATCTGGTTTCATTCCTCAGTTCGTGGTTTATATTCAATCCTGAAAACTTGAAGAAACAAAATCTTCCCTGTGACCCTGTTACAGGGAGACTCTACCATATTTGCCTTTACACATCAAGGCCATGTTGAGCACCGCTCCACATGACGAGTGACAATAGTTGTATAATGTCTTTTGTGGCTCTGTGTGGAGTATTCCAACATCTGGTGATGTCATGGTGATGGCACCAGCGTTATCTCATCTTGAGGTTGGAGATGACAAAAATATAATGGAAAGCCTTGCAAAGGTTAAGTGCTGCTAAAAGCAAACCAGAGCTGTACTCATTTCTAGGTAATTGTATCTATTGTTAATCGTCTTTGTTGGACGGTTTGTAGCTTGTTGTGCTGTTGCCTCTTTTTAGACTGAACATCTGAATATTTGTAGCTCACTGTAGGATATCAATTGTGTTGTCTGTTTTGTGTTGTTTTTGCTATTGACTGTTTTGATTACATCATGCATGTCGAAGCCCAACTATGGACGGAGTGGAGAATTAGCAACAGCTATAAACATTAGTTTCATACCATGTTTTGAAACTAGGTTAAATTGCATTGTCCCTATCAAATGAAAAAACTAAAGTAAACCAAACTAAACAAACTGGTGTGCAGTCTGCAGTCTACAAATATATTAACAAGTCTAACAAAAGGTTAGACCTCAAAAGGTTTCATTATGGGAAATGTAGGAGTCAGTGTTTTTAGGTCTTGACCCGTACTAGAGACTAAGGCCAGGGAATCTGTTTTGACTGGTCTCTTTTTAGCCGACGCTGTGTGGCTCCGAGGATGGTGATGTTGGTTGGTTGGTCTCCCACTCTGGTCCAGACTCAAATCTTTCAACAGTTATTGGATGGATTGACATGTACTTTATTTCCTCCTCAGGCTGAATTTCTAGAATCTCTGTTGATCTCCTGACTTCATCTTTAATTTATTGATATCAAAACTAATGCTAGCTTGCTAACATGCTGAAGTAGGCTGGTGAACATTATACCTGCTAACTTTCAGCATTTTTGACATTGTGAGCTTATTAGTATTTAGCTAACATAAAGTTTATATCTTACAGAGGGGGAGGTGTCTAGCTAGCATTAGCAGTCTCTGTCTCATGGGTTCAGTTGTGGCGATGGCCAGTGACCAGACTGTCAGACTGACAGAAACAGGAAGTCCTGTCACCTCGGCACTCCGTACTTCATCCAATGATTCAGGTCGTGAGACAGAAAAATGCATGGATGGTACTGATGTCAGTTCCCTGCTGGGTAACTCCTGTGTGAAGAGACTCTCAGGGACTTGTGACAGTCTCTTATTCCCCTCAGTCAGAGCAGCAAGAGAGAGGACAGGAAACACACAGTGTCGAGGGGGGGGATTGGCAAGACCGGGGTTGAGTCCGCACAGTTCTCATCGCCACCTAAGCTTGACATTGACGGAGGGAGTTGCAGCCACTCTGCCATCTTTACATCGTTGCTAGAGGAAGAGAACGCTGATGCAGAGAGATCGACTCTGTTGCAGGATCAGACAAGCAGAGACAAGTTGCATCATGCATCTCTCATCATTTCGGCTGGATCCAAGTAAGCACCGTTAGAGTGTGGACGGGGGCGGGCTAGAGCCCCCTGAGGACCAGAGTGAAACACAGTGGAAAGATTCTAAACTCTGATAAAAGTGATTTTTAACAGTTTCTCTTCAAGTGCTTGTGGATGCATTTTGTTGTGGTTCAGGTAAAAAACATTGTAAATGTATGCATGTTCATATACTGTGTGTGTGTATATATATATATATATATATATATATATATATATATATATATATATACGCACACACACACATAGTTTTCTTCAGCTCAACTGATTGTTTAGCCAAAATGCTAAACATAACATTCCATGGCAAATTAACGGCACAAAAAATTACATATGAATATTTGTTCAAAATAAAATAGGTCGAAACAAATGTAAAAAAATAGGCTTTATGGAAAAAGAGACACAGCGTCTGGTATTGAGAGTTATCTGTACATTCCCATGTACATTTATGCAGAATTTACACTGCATTACCCTTTTTAGGCTGCCTGGTTTTCTCCTGTAAATCCAGTCTTATTTTATTGTGACAGCATCTCTGTGTCCTGTGGAAGCACATACAACAAACGCTGTGCAGAGGAAGTACTGACAGGTGCTGATTCTGAGGACAGACAGGGTGAACACCTGCGGTATCGGAAACATGACGCATTAGTAATGCTGAATAAGATAACTTGTGTGTAAGTGGTAATCTGCCCATACGTGTGTTTAAGAATCTTTTTGTTTTCAGTTTTGCATATTTGAGTGAGTCATCAGCAGCTGAGCTTGTGACAGGTTTAAATATCCTTCATATGGATCATGCTGTTGATCCTGCTGTCACTGCTTCCCATCTCTGATTTTAAAGGTGCAATGTGTAAGATCTGGCCAGAATTTTAGTTTATAAAATGTTCAAAAAATTAGAACTAACCCTATCAATAGTATGTGAAGGAGCCACAGTGATGATGACATGACCAAAACCTCCACGTATTGTATTTCAGAGATATCTACAGAAATGAGCATGCTAACCAGCTAGCTCTGCACACTGTGTTGTAATACCACTTTGTGACACTACATCCTGTGTGAGTCAGTGTAGTGTCTAGTCTGCTCTCAGTCCCACAGCTTCCTCCAGAGCTTGAAGTTACACTACAGCTCCCGACTAGAAAAAAAAAAGAGCTCCCGACTAGCATCACAGAAACACAGAGATGACTGAAGCTCCTGGAAAATGATATTTATCTCCATGCCAAAGGACGGCCTCCAACAAGAAACCACGTTCAATGGCAAAAAAACAAAACAAAACACGAGTAAATCCGAGCGAGTAAAGAGACGCTGTTTGATGCTGAGCTGCAACTTTTCTTTTTGGATTGGTGAGTAACATCTAATGTTGGTCTGTAGCGAAAAGTATCATTAGTGCAAATGACAAACCGTACCGACAAACATTTCGAGTGGCATAAATGTATGATTGATGATGTCGACAGACGTTTTAGCATTTAAGTAGAATTTAGCCTGTTCCTGAACCAGCGGGTTCAGGATTTGCTTCTTCCCCTCAGTTGTCACCCTGTTCCACTCTGAACCACTCTGTATTTATTTTAGCATATTCATATCTATCCTTACTATTTATTATACACACACAACAGACCTAACATGTTTGAATATAAAGAACTTGTATGATTTAAACTAATTGTTCTATCACATGTTTGTTTGTATCAGGACCTGAATTCTAGTCCAGTCCTCCTCAATGATGGACCAATACCTGTCTATGTATATTTATCTTTTTGATCTTTTTAATGTTATTTCCTGTAAATGCTCTAATTGGATACTGCACCAAACACCAAGCCAAATATTTTGTAAGTAAAAACCTACCTGGCAATAAACCTTATTTTCTAATTCTGCCTTTGTGATGATGTCATCATCCCTTCCTCATGCTGCTGTAGCCTGACACCCATGTGTCATGCAGTATCCCCTTGCATTCATATTTTTAAGGTAAATACAGACTATAAACATAATATACGCTGGCATGTAAGCTGTGTCACATATCCAGGCAGCCCCACCTCAATGAAAGCAGCCTTCTCACTCGACTCAACTGTTAATAAATAGGTAAATGGTCAGGTGAAAAGGTAAATTTCACACAATGAGAATTTAATAATGATGTTGATGATGATAAAGAATAAAGACCATGCATCCCTGATGCTTAAGGAAGCCATGCTAGTGACATTGCTCTATGGACCGCCGTGTCTCTCCACGCGGTCCAGGCTGAAGTGTCTCTACATCTGTTGGGTGCATGTATGTTCACGGTCCCTAGAAGATGAATCCTAGTGACTTTTCCAGTGGAGCCAGCAGCCAGTCAGAATATTCACTTAAACCTGTGAAATATCTCAACATCTACTGGATGGATTGACACAAATTTTGTAGATTATTTTTTTGATTCCCTGCTGTGATTGAATGTCACATTTCACATTTGCGTTATATTCCAGGTATGACTCATGTCACTAAAAGACACGTAATTATGAAACTTGAAGTGAGCCGAGTCAGTTGCAAATGTTTTTGGGTGTTTGTGGAGAGTGGGAACATGAATACATTTACAGGTCCTCATTAGTTTGTACTGTGCCAGACGCACAATCGCATCTGCATATTAGCCTTCATTATTCAAAGCACGAGCAGTAAGGACTCTGGGGGTTCTCAGATCTTTTAGTTAACCTCATCCAAGTGCTAGCCTGCTCTCCACCCCACTTGCACTTCTCTCCCGTTCTCATTAGTCTGTGTATGAGAGACGCCAGCGTGAAGGAGGCACCAACTGGGAGCCTACACCAGTTAATGTCTTTTTATCGGAATATGTTCAAGAAGAAGAGCGTGGCTTAGCTCTGAGGAGGTAAATCCAAATCACATTAACGATTCACTAATATGTTTCTGTTGATTTATTGAGTTCTTACACCTGCTTGAAAGGTTTAGTTGGTAATCTGCTCGTTTATTTGCTTTCAAACTGTATTTTTGGCTAGGTAGTTCAGTATGAAATTGGGATGTAAGGCAGTGTTAACAGCATTGTTGGGCTGTGAATTTGTCAGAAAAAGTGACACTATAACAGCTCTGTGGTCTTCTAGCTCTGTCATCTTTAACATAGAATATGTACCACTTCCTAGAAAAAGCTCAGATATCTTTACGTTTTATTTCTAAATGTTTTATATCTAAATCTCCCGGTAGATGATGTTATTCAGCTGCATGTCCCCAGAGTTCTGCTGTTATGTGCGTATGGCTGGTGAGCTAACTGCAATAACTGATGGCTGGTTGAGTTTTGCGTCTGTCCTCCTGAGAGGTTTGTCTGCTAGCTGTCCGAAACTCCTCCTCAAACCCTGACGCCAGCTTTCTCCCCTGCCGCCACTTGTCACAGTGGACTCCTTTGGGTAAACCGTTTACAGCCTCAGTCTTGCCTCTGTTCCGCACACTGGGTTGGCAATGTGCAGGAAGTTATTGATTTTTTTTTTTTTTTTTTTTAGCTTTGATAATACATAGAACAGTATCTGCTATTCTTAACTATGTGAAATCAAGTGAATGCCCACACACTCGCAGAGGCCTTTGTAGCACCCATCCCACATGTTGCAATGATCTGCTACTTACAATAGTAATGAAATATGCATTAACAGATGGTATGTTCTTTGTTTACATCAGATTGGAGTGGTACACGGCTGGACTTGTTAATTGCTTGGATACCTTTTGTATTATGGCCAGGTGTGTGTTGCACACTCAACCTTTGTATAGCTACAGTGCAGTGCAGACTGAAATATCTCAACAACCATTTTATGGACTGCCATTTAATTTGACACAGACCTTCGTGGTCCTCGGAGGATGAATCCTCTCATGACGTTGGGGATCCGCTCCGGCGCCTCCAGCAGGTTGACATTTATGTTCTAAACTATTGGATGGAATGACGGCTCTCAGCTCTGAGGTGTCTGGGTGTAGTTTCCGTCTGGGTTTATATGTTGCACTAAATGAAGTGAAACCAGTTCTGAGCCGTGAACAGTCAGTGCACGGTTGGCGACATGCACGAGGACACTGGGCCCGGCTGCCCTGCAGGTGAGTTGGACTCGCCTGGGTCCCACTAAGGCCCACTTCCTTTGTTTGGTGTCATCAGTCAGTGACACTCAACATAAATACTTATCATCGGTGTATTCCACCAGACGTAACAACGGTTTCTCCTATACTCCCTCTGCAATGACGGCATAAAAATCACTAATTAATACATTAAAGAGAAAAGTTTCCTTCTCTACTTGTATTAAGTATGTGGGCCGTGGTGGTGTAGGAGGCTCTGGCAGATTGTCTGCTAGTGCTGAGCAGTGACAGTGTTGCCGGGGGAGGATTCAGCTCTCATGGCTCCAAAGACAGGTTTGTGATTTCAGAGAGACTGCCAGCCAAAGAGAAGGAGCTTAAACCTCCGTTAAGTACTCTCCTCCTTAGGCTTCTCTATATGACATGCTTTACTATTTCTGCTCAGGTCTCCTTGCAATAGCTTTGCAGAAATATTCCTCTGTGTGGATGATGGAACTGAAAGACGCTGGTAGTCTTTTTGTTGAAATCCTGGAGGAGTGAGAAGCAGAACCTGACCCTGGGCCAGCTGACAACCAGTGCTCTCCTTTTGAGAAAACAACCTATTTTGGTGAGCAAACCATTCCTCAAATCCATTCCAGTTTTCGAGAACCGACCAACCTCGGCCCCCCTCTCCTGGCTCCTACATCTAAATTTCTCTTTGTAGCTTGCACCAGGGTGCAGAATAAGAGACTCTTCAGTGCTGCTGCTAACATTATTGATGAGAGGAGAAAGAGGCTCGCAGCCCAGAGTCCTGAAATTCTTGTATTTCTCCTTCCCTCCCGCTGTAGGAAGAAAAACACAACCGACACATCAGACGAGGGCCGAGAGAAGTCAGAAATTGCTGTCACTAAAAGTAAAAAGGCAGCTTCTAAAACCGAGTGTTGTGTGTTAGATTACAAGTCAGTTTTGGACTGACTAAAATATAGGGTTGCTCAATTGTAGTGGATCTATGTACCATGTACAGTAGCATGGAAAGGACAAAATAATTGTTCAATAATCTTAACAAAAAAAAAAAGGAAATAAAAAAGTAGTTTGGTTTTCTGCAGTCTTAGAAAAGTCTTAAAGAATAAGAGCAAGGAAAAGAAATAAGATGTTATTAGAGTTACGAAAGGCTACAACTAACAATCATGTTCATTGTCAATTAACTTGTTGGTAGCTTTCTTGATTAATCGATTAATTTAGTCTATAAAATGTCAGAGCAGTTCAAAAATATCCCTCGCAGTTTCTCCAAATCGAAGGGTGTGTCCTCAGATGTTTTGTCCGACCACCGGCTCGAAACCCAAAGATGTTCAGTTTACATCGATATCAACCAGAGAAAAGCAGAAAATCTCTCTATTTGAGAGGCTGATTTTTTTGCAATCTTTTTGCTTTATAAATTATTTCAATTATATTACTATCAAAATAATTTCTGATGATCGAGTAATTGATTAATCAGCTGATCACTCCAACTCTAGAATTAAGATGATATAATTATCGAAGACCTTTATGTTTTGACTTTGGCTTGTAAACTCTTGTCATTTTTTAAAAATGTATCATTATTCAGTGTCACTTAAAGCTGCAGATATTCTGCTTCATAGGAAAATGTAAATGAGAATTTTTAATCAAATGAGCTGTAAAATATGTAAATAATCATCCTCTGTCTTTATGGTGTAACATTATTGGGATGAGTCATCAAAGGGCTGCTGGCCTAAACATTTGCTCCATCTGTGATACCAGGAGCTCGTCCATGCGTTGAACTTCTGTTGTCCTCCGCCGCCGACCTTTCCCCAAACAAAGAACTGCCTCAAGTCTGATTTTGTTGAACTTTGTTTTCTTTCTCTCTCCCTCTCTCTCTCTCTCTCTCTCTCTCTCTTTTTTTTCTTAAACCACAAAATCCAAAGGCTCCGATAGGAACCTGTTTCTGAGAGATAAGAGCTAAAAGAAATTAGCATTTTGTTTTGATGTTTTAAGTACCGTGAGAGAAGATCAGCTGGAGAAGAGTGCGGTGAGGATTCTCTGGGAACACAATGCAGGAGGGAGCTCAGGGAGCAGTGATGATTACATGTGACTAACATCAAGGGGTCAAACCGAGTCACAGAAGAAACTGACATAAGAAGTCAAGTTACTACCGACTGCGGTCTTTGCTCATTTAGAATAACAGGCAGCAAGTGTAATTATGGACTAATTGTGTTCATTAGATCATTATCCACAGTGAGAGGCTGTGTCATCCTGTTAGTCATGTTGGCATTTCAGACACCTATAGTATAATCTGCACTTCACACATATACATTCACACAGTCGGGTCTCACTTGTTAGACTATAAACACACACACACACACACACACACACACGAGCATGAAGACACCCTGGTGGTAAAACACCTGTGACTGTGTGCTGTGTGGAGGACAACAGTGGCTCTTGCTGTAGATCATCTCGACACTGTCTCAGAATATCAAATGCACAACACCTTCCACAGTTTCACAGTCCACACTCTAATGCCATAAATGACACGGCACATGAAGATTATCCAAATGATTTCTTTTGTGTTTTTAGTCCTGTTCGTGTTGTGGATCTGTGCATGGTGACGTAGATCTGTCTCTGTCTCTTTTCTCCTTTTGGACTATCTGCAGTGAGATAAACAACTCCAGTATTATATGGAGCAGTAACACAGTTTGTGTGTTTGCATTATTTGCCGCCAGAGTTTTTGATATTTGAATTTAATGATTACAGTAGGTGCATTGAGTAGATGCAATTTATCGTGCACAGTGATGCCACTACTGCAAATGTTGCAGGGGTTTGAAAAATTTTTGGAAATGGAGCTTGGACTTTTACTTTTTAATAAAATGATTCCTCGTTCTGGGGATGGCAGCTTTATTCCAAACAACTTCACTGGATAAACTTGGAATGTTGTAAATCTTGTCATGTGTAAAAGTTGTCCATGTCCTGATAAAATGTTAAATAATACACACTGAACTAAGATGGTGAACCTGGTAAACATTACCCTTGATAAACTTCAGCATGTTAGCGTAGTCACTACTGTGCATATATGTACAGTACAGCCTCACACAACCAACGTGTTCCTTTAACCTTGGTCAGCTGGTCGACACACTGATCTACTGTATATATTTCCTTTAATCCCTGATTAAAACAATATGAATTCAGTTCAGCACTTTCTCTATCGTCTGCGTCGTTACTTGGTCTGTGATGAGAAGTGAGACTCTGCAGCTCACAGCTTGCTGGATCCTGCATCGGTCGGTTAGATGAGAGTAAACTGCAGCCGGCAGCAGCGTTTGTGCATCGGGACCTGGCAGGCTGCCTGCCACCTGACCACAGGTTTCTCAAAGCAATGAGATCACTGGGATATTCTGCCCCCCTGGGGGATTTAGAGGGCACTGAGTATGAGTCCCAGTGGAAAAGATAGATGGCTTCTCATTTTCAGCAGCAATAGATTAATCCTCTGCAGGTTCACATCACAACAGCGTTCCAGCATCGCGACATCCAAGGCTCTGAATGGGAATTTTGATTATGTGTTATATTATTATATATTAACTCTTTCAGCCTCTCTTGTTATCACTTCCAGAACGAGCCCAGTGCTACTACTCCTTTCTAAAAATAGATGATGAAGTAGTAGCAGGTCCAGCACCCAGGCAGCCTGAGTAGTGTCACGAGGACAGAGGGCGGAGCCACCGTCAGGTCCCGCCCACCCTGCATACATATTGGGTTCCTCTTCATCACAGATCTGCAGCTCAGTTTTCATCTGCCTGCTGTCTGGAGGTGGGAGGGGGGAGGTCAGAGGGGGGTGTGATCTTGGGCTGGTCTGTCTTCGTTAGAGGAACCCTTGTCAGGCGACATTTTTAAAATTCCAGGAAGGTCAGCCGCGCTGAAGCCAAAGCCTCATTGTCAGTGTGAGTAGAGGAGAAATAATTGGCTCATCCAACTTGCCAGTTTGCACTCTTATATCCTGTGTAATCCTGGGCTTATTATTGCCTGAGGCAGCCAACCTCAGAGGGGGTGGCCCTGGATTTGGTTGAGATTGTCCCAGAGTTTATTTCTGTCCAGTCATTGATCGATGCTCATGCACCCTGTGTCCAGCGTCTAGTCGGGGGGGGGGGGGGGAGGCTGCTGCCTGTTCAGTCTATCACGTCACATTGATTGGCCGTACAAGAACGTGTTTAACTGGTTTACGGATACGGCTAGTTGTGTCTGGTACAGCTGCCTGCTAATCCTGTGGACTGAATTAAAGAGTTCCAGGGATTAGTCTGTGACCGGTAACACACAGATAAATTATTGCAGTTTGGCTGTTTGTCCCCCGTGTGTTTAAAGATGAAAGAAGGATTTTGTGAAGGTAGTTTTCGTCGATGGACATAAACTTCCTGTGCTGCCAGCTTTGTTTATCATCAGTAATGTGAAGAATAGAGTCTTTGTGTGAGTCAGGACCTGAGCTGTTTTTGCTTTGGGTATTAAACTGTAGCATTGGTTGTTGGATTTGACGTATCCTGATTGACTCTCTTGTTCACACACGGTTAAAAGTTTTAGAACTCCTCCATTTTTCCAGTTGTTACTGAAATTTACACAGTGTTTCT
The DNA here is from genome assembly GCF_002814215.2 of Seriola lalandi dorsalis. Lineage (NCBI taxonomy): Eukaryota > Metazoa > Chordata > Actinopteri > Carangiformes > Carangidae > Seriola > Seriola lalandi. Next base: position 3,141,326 of record NW_019525134.1, on the reverse strand, counting down.
CAGTGTTTCTGATATTAAAGCGTAGAACAAATGAATAATAAAGACACTGAACACACTCGCGACTTCCTTTCTACATTGAAAATCAAACACTGATCGTTCCGACTCTGTTGCAGAAGTTTCCGTGACTGTGTCGCACCGGCAGGTTTCTTTGCCTTCACATTCAGTCCTGTTCTTCCCAGATCAGCTCCATGGGGTTCAGGTCTGGAGACTGTTGCTGGTCTTCCATCATGTGAAGCCTCCGTCTGCATCAGAGGGTGGATTCGCAGAGTTTGTAAGTCATCAACCTGAAGGAATTGTTTGCATTCTTACTTCATCTGCTGCAGGAAAACTGGAACTAATTTCTGAATCCTTGAAAAAGGCCTGTTTTGACTTTTCAGTTTTTGGTGAACTGAACTTTGTCTTTTTCAATATTTTCTCTGATCACCCTTTGCATTTAAAACAGCACCACGTTCTCCACTTGGAGAAGTTCTTCTGTCAGTGTGTCCCTGTCTCCTGGTGTGATCCCAGACTGACTCTATGATGTTGAGACCAGGTCTCTGTGGGGGCAGGACCATCTGTTGCCGGACTCTGTTGTCTCAGATGATGGGTGTGTTCGTGTGTTTTGGGGATCGTTGTCGTGCTGCAGAATGAATTTGGAACCGATCAGACAGTATTACATGATGCTCCTAGGGATGGCATTGTCGTCAGTCCAGCACTCTGCTCCCTGACTCCTCCTTAGTGTCGTCCTGAGATTGACATGAAAAGTCTCAACAGCTATTGAATGGATTTCCATGAAATTGACTTCACAGCTTAATGCTGCTGAACCGCTGACGCTGATGATGCTTTTTAGCCACTGACTTGTCGTTCCGTCTCTGTTATTGTCTCTAAGAATAAGTTGTCTTTGACATTAAATATATTCATCAACATTCACAGTGCTGACAGTTTCCCTTGATCACAGTAGATAGCTGATTACTATGCTCTCTCACTGGTTCCAGAGGCCCTGAAGATGCTGCACACTCTGCTCCATATGAATGAGGCTCACTCAGTCAAAGATGATGAGGCATAATCACTGCCAACTGTTTGCTACCACAACAGGGGGAACATGAGGAAAAGCTAATTCTCTATAGTGCGTGTGTGTGTTTGTGTGTGTGTGTGTGTGTGTGTGTGTGTGTGTGTGTGTGTGTGTGTGTGTGTATAGGGGGATAAAATGTCTCCCTTAATCCTTTTTCCAAAAAAGAAAACAAAATCAAGTGTGTGTGTGTGTGGGTTTGTTTGTGTGGGCAGGTGTGCGTGTGCATCCATACAAAAGCCATGCAAATCCAAGCTGTTCCCCAGGCTCCCTCTATCATCCAACAGGAACAGCCAGGTAACGTCCCCGCTGGGCTTCCCCCCCTTCTTATTCCTTATTCCTGCGTTTTTCTTTTTTTTTCCCTCAGCAGTTAATGTGACCTATCTCCTTGAGTATGATGAAATGTGACGGGAGAAGGCACCGGGGGAGTAAGGCCTAATCAACCTGTGGGGCCCGGGGAGAGGGGAGCTGCAGGAAGGGAAAAGATACAACCGCTCTGATTTGATATGAGGAAGCGTGAGGTGGACGTGTTAGTTTGGGCTGATTGTGGCTTTTTATTGAATATGGGATAAGAGCCCGTGAGAGTGCTGTCTGTAGTCTGTAGAACTCTGCCGTAAAATAGTGTTTTCTTTATTATCTTTTAACAAGATGCTCACTGCCTTCAGGAGAGTTTTATTATCTCTTAACTACATAAACGCCGATCCAACCCGGCCAAGACTGCAAATACTGGACGGACGGAGAGCACTGAATCCTTGTTATTTTACGATTGGCTTGACATTAAAATGGTCAGACATTAAGAGAAGATATTGCATCTGTAAATTGTCTATTAAACTGTCTATTTATTGATTTTATAGTTCAAATTTAATTTAATTCATTACAGCCCCTCATAATTAAACACATATTTGCTCCTTGCTTATTGTCCTTTAATCAGCTGAGTGTTTTTTTTTTAATGCTGTGAACAGTGGAGATGAAGCTGTCCATATGCACTGCAGTGCAGTCCACCATAATGGTTCTTCTAGCCTTGATGTCAACTTCTGATCAGGAGTAAAACGCAAACAGCACCCAGCAGAGTCTGAGGCTCCAGCATACACAGAGCTCCACCAGGCTAAAGTCTGCACACTGCCTCCAGCAGGACTGTGAATGTTTAAAATTTGCCCTTTTCTGTGCGGCGCAGGAGGGATCAAAGCTCAGAGATTGAGCTTGTACTTTCGAACGCGAGATAAGACGCAGCATATTTAATTTCTTTTGATCAGCTGACATTTACTTTGTGTGGCGAGATTACCTGGCAGTGTGTTTTCCAGGTCTGTGTATAACAGTGATGCACTGTGCAGGTCAGCAGTCTGTGCAGGTCACACACACACACACAGACATGCACTGTATCGCCATGACCTCAGAGGACATTACATTGACTTACAATAGGTGACTGGTGCAACTGACAATTCATTTCATCTTTGATTTATCTTCTGATGATTTTCTCAATTAATCGTTTGGGCTAGAAAATAGTGAAAAATGTTTATCATGACTTCCCAAGGGGATGTGTTCAAATACAGTCCAGACCGTATATGGACAGTCACACATCTTTTGTTGCTCTGAGCTTCAACATATTTAATTTAGAAATAAAGGATACTACGTTAAAGTGCAGAGTCTCAGCTTTAATTTGAGTAGATTTAGATCAATATAGACAGAAGTGTGTGGGAGACAGTGAGTTTAACACACAGTGACCCAAAGTTTAGGGGTCCAAAAGTAACTGGACACATGAAATCAAACTAAATCATCATATTTGATATTTAGTGTAAAATCCTCTTTGAGCCGCAGGCATCAGCAGACAGTTGGTATCGTCCCTGGTGATTCTCTCTCAGACCTTGTTGTGGCGTCTCTCTGTCTTCAGTCAGGTCCTCAGCAGGTGGACTGAAGATGTTCGTCGTCTTCACTCTGGAAATCTCCGTGGTTGACTGACGAGGTCGTGGCTCTGGGTCATGAGCTGTTGTTTTTTTTTGTTTTTTTTCTCCACATTTTTCTCTTTCCATGGTTTTGATAGAGGTTGATAGGGAGGGTCTTCTCTTCATCGTTGACAAGGGGACATGTCCGCCTACATCCTGGAGAGCATTCTTGACTTGCTGTGCGATCATTACTGGGTTTTTGTTCTCCTTGTTTCTATCAGCTCATTTGCTATTTTCTAGTTTTCCTGTGCACATCGGCTTTTTTTTTTTTTTTTTTTTTTTTTTTTTTTTTTTTTTTTTTTTTTTTTTTTTTTTTTTACGATGTGCCCAACTGATTCTGGCAAACCAACGACCTTTGATACCTCTTACCTCTTTATTATCCTCTTCATTTGCATGGTCACCTCTTTACTCCACATAATGACAGTCAGTCTAAATGGCAACTCTCAGCTCTTCATCAACTCTGAGACACGTGTCGCTCTTTTGTGTGTGAAGAAAAGTTGAAACTAAACCAAGGTTGAACTTTCTAGTCGCCGAGCGTTCAGGGACTTTTGAACCATTGCAATTCGGGCACTAGGTGTTACGAAGGCTTTATCTCACATACAGTTCTTTCTATGTTGACCGATTTTAATGTAGCATCGTTATTGTGTTGCAAATTGAACGTGCTGAAGTTCAGAGCTTGAAGAACAAAAAAAGGATCCGTTTGGGCGATATTAGTTTTTGTCAGGTTCAGTTTTCAGTTTGCTAAAACAAGGAAAAACAGCAAATATCTTCATTAATCCTGAACACACATCGCATAAAGATGCTAGTCGACCAAGTCATCCTGGCGGCTGAATGTCTCCACACTGGTCTCTGGAGGACATTACCCACATTGCCCAGGTTTGGACACTCTCCCACTGCGCTGAAGGAACTTTGTATCACTACACATTATCAAGACGATTACAGGGTGATTCTGGCCGCAGTGCACCGCGGTTAGCTTCACATATTGCACAATGTCGCATCCTTGCTAAGGTTCATTCTTACTAGGGGAAGCACCCTGGCCACAGCGTGTTGTCCATCAGCGTGAGCTCTGTTCCACCTGAGGAATTCAGTTTGTCAGTAGCATCACACAAACACATGCCTCTGATCTCACAACAGAGGAAACCTCACACAGTGACGCACACACTGCACCTTTCAGTGTGGTTTTCATGTGTTATGCATATGCAGAGACAAAAAGAAGATGTGTTTGGGTTTAACATAATTGCAATGCAGATTGTCGTCTTATGACATCTTTGTAATCAGAGAGCAATCAAAGTTGATTGCCTTTGATCCTGTTGAGAGAGGTGGTAGCTGCACCTCACCTCAAATATTCACAGTGGAGGACTGATTTGGATGAGAACGAAGACAATGAAGAAGAAATGTACTGCCGCCTCCTATCGAAGGAAGAGAGTGCCAAACATCCCGCTACATGCCCCCTGCTCTCAGCGTGTCCCTGTGTGTTGCAGTTACGTGGTTAAAGACTATATTTTTCAGAAAGCATAACTCACTGCAGGTCTGCAAGGTCAGACCACAAGCCTTTCGTCTCTCTCTTTAATATTAACTGTAGATTGTGTGCCTGCCCCCGGAGGAGGTAAAGAAACAAATAAACATCAGAAAATGCGAGAGCAATAAGACTGAATAAGCTCTTGATGACGGGTTTTGTTTGTCCTTGGCTGTCTCTTTCTGCACACAACAGAATAATGGGAGAGACAAACAGAAGCCAGGTTAAGGGTGAAAATGGTTTTCTAATGGAGCCAAATTCATTCATTTGTTCACCCTCCATGAACCCACTCCCCCCTACTGTAATTGGCTCTCCTGAAGCTTCTTTCCATGTGAACCAGTTGAAAGATGGCAGCTATTGAAAACACTTCATATTCAGATGCAGTTCTCAAGGTTGTCACCGGGTTTCACGTATCCATTTTTATTTTTCCTCACTTTGTTTAAGCTAATAAACGAAAGCTGTTGCAGTTATCTGAGCTTCAGATGTGGAAATTTGTCACTGCAGCAGCACATGTTGTCGATAGAAAACACCAGTCTTCTTAATTGTGTTTAATCAACAACAAAATACGGAGCAGCTGCTAATGAGCTTTATTCATATACTGTATGTACATGTATGTAAAAGGCAGTTTGATCATGCAGATTAGATATCCAGCACTTCTACCAGTCTGAGGTCATTTTTTTAACAGTAATGGCAATGACAAAATAAGATAATGTGACAACCATGATTTTGTGGGCCGACTCGGATGTTAGCGTCACTCTGGTTCCCCCGACAAAAAGTTCATGGGGTTTTTACGTTGGTAGTTTCAGCAGGATAATCAACAGAAGATGATAGAGTGATCCAGGTGTGTGATATCAAGGTTGAAGGGGGAAATCCCCATTGTGCCTCGTCCTCCGGCTCTGAAAAAATCCACAGAAAAACAAAGACTGTATCTTTAACGGAAAATGTGTTACAACTTCAAATGTTTTGCTGCATTTGTTACACAAAGACATTTAACAGTCACATCACGTGTAAACCTAGAGACGAAACCTACCTGGCTACGTTTAATTAAATCCCTGATACTTCTGTGAAAAGATGGATGGATGCAGTGGAAGCTAATAAGGTTAGATGTGAAAGAAAATATGAAACCTAATAAAAAAAAAAAAAAATTAAAAAAAATGTGTCCTCCGTAATGAAAATGTGTGGTTACCTGCTTCTGTAAACAAATAAAAGTCTCAGTGCAGCTGAAATGAATAACCAGTGCACTGCTGCTCCCCCGCCTCCCACTTCCACCAGGATATTGCTCACACATACAGTGGGCTGGATGGTGCAACAGTGGAGATAGACAGAGACAGACAGATAATCACTAGTTGTGATAGGAATTAGCAAAATATGATGGTTCCTTTTTTGTTTTTTGCTCAAATGAGTAGCAGTCAAACAACGCACTTCCCCTCGCTGCTGACAGTTAAAAGCTTTTTCCTGCCGTCCTGAATTTAGTTTGAATAACAGTCATCTGAAATATGCAAATGATGTGTGTGTGTGTGTGTGTGTTTGTGTGTGTGTGTGTGTGTGTGTGTGTGTGTATACAAGGCACAATATGTGACATTCATGACAAGCCATTACCCTACTACACAGAACCGGGGTGGCAGTGGCTCAGCAGGTAGAGCGCGTTGTTCACCAATCGGAAAGCGACCACAGATTGTCCCCCATGTATCATCGCTGTGTGTGTGTGTGATAGAAAAACACTGTGTGAGTGTGAGTGTATGTGGCTTCGAGTGGTCAATGAGACTACAAAAGCTGATTACAAATGCAGTCGATTTAGAATGAAAATTGCTGGCCAGGCACATAAATCAAAAAAGTTTTGTAGTTTGCAAATATAAAACCTCCATGGTGCGGAAATTCTTAGTAGCAAGAGGATTGCTGTTCCAGGTGTTGTTCAGCAGCTTTACAGATGTCGCTTGTAATGGTGGTCTGTGAGCAAAATGCTGTTTAGAATTTATAATAATATGGACATTTTTTTGCCCTCATTTGCATTAAGTTGACATTTCAGCTTTCCATCCCTCCCTTGTAGCTGATCAACCCCACGTTGCCTGGAGTCCCACAATGCCTTGCAAAGCCATGCATGGGGCTAAACTTTGCATTGCCTCATGTTGCGCTCAGTGGGTCTTCACTGTAGCAGTCTGCAGCCATGCTAGCAGCGCTGTGACACTGCAACCTAGACGCAGCGGTTTTTGAGCTAAATGCTAAAATCAGCATGCTAACGTGCTCACAGTGATGATGCTAACGTGATGTTTAGCAGGTATAATGTTTACCGCGTTCACCACCTTAGTTTAGCGTGTTAGCATGCTGACATTTGGAATTCAGCATTAAATACAAAGTAAATCTGAACCAGAATTTATTATTATTTTTTTTTACAGGTTTATAGAAATTTTGACTTAATGTTGCCTGATGAAAAGTTAAGATATTCCAGTCTGGACCAAAGTGGTGGAGCGACTGTCCGACATCACCACCCCTAGAGCCGTGCTGTGCAAACGCATGAATGACTGTGACCCACCTGGACGAAGTGGAACAGTTAGCCTATTTTTGAATGTGAAGCTCTACCTACCTGACACACTTCAGGAATAGCATAGCATGGCCCATTTACTGCACACCTCATACCCACAGAAGTGGCTTTGTGTATATACATATGTATATTTGTTTCTTTTCAGTCTTTCACGGCACATTTGCAAACCCAAGTGGCAAACAACCAGCACGCTTATTCCTCTTGATTCCTGCTGTTACGTACAGTCGAGGGAAACTGTTTGAGTGGGGATTTAAGTGCCCTCTTCCTTGGATGACTGTGCAAGGCGCACTTTGCATATCTCTGTTCTTCCACCTGCAGAACAAAACCTGAACCAGATACGTGAAAGAGCTTTGATTTTTCCCTGTCTGTGGCAATCTGCCGCTGACTTGATTTTCATTAGAGATGAAAGGAAAAAATCCACAATAAACAAATCCCGCTAAATGTCTGTGTGTATGCGCACACATGCTAAATGTACACAATACCGTCAGTCTTTTTTTTTATGTGTGTATCTCTTTGTGTATCAGCCCACCCACAAACATTTGATGGGGATACAAGGAACAATGACCAAAGAGGAATAAAGCATAATTAGTTTTGCAGCATTTGGTTAGGGTTTTATCAGGGGATTTATTTCAGTTTATGATCGCATGTCTGTAGGTAACTTGACCCACCAGTCCACCCACACACACATACAGATGACATTTTCTCTTTTATCTGTCTGCTTGATTAAACTTTAGTCTCAAAGCTGCTCTGGCTGCAAGATGTGACCAGCCAAATATCTATAATAGAAGTCAAAGGTTCAAAATCAGTCTTTGCAATCATATAAATCTGTGTGTTTATTATCAAGTGACAATGCAACGTGACGAGCAGCTCATGGTAATTCTGGAGAAAGAAAACTGTAATGTTGATACGATGGTCAAGAATACGATAAGCAAGTTAATGCGGATGTTGTCGAGCTAAAACGGTCAAATCAGCTCAGAAAATGTAATTTAACTGTAACACAGCCATAAGCACCAGACTAAAAGACAATCATACCAATCAATATCTCATCATTAAGTCTGGCAACATAGTACCCATTATACAGTCTAATTCTATTATAGCCAATAAAAGGGAAAGGGGCAGTTCACAAAATGAGAGCTTTGAATTAAATTATCAAATACGGGGGAACTGAGGTTTTGTCAGACAATCAGAAACGGTGGACAAAGTTAGACGCACTAGCGCCGGCACTGTCAGCCGGTCCAGACGCTTGTTGATGGATTGCTATGAAATGCTGCACAGACAATCTTGGTTCCAAGATAATGTCTCCTAATGACCGAGGGTGTGGGTTTGGTTTCACAAGTGGGGGGGGGGTGCATGTAAATTGCAGCATTAATTCAATCAATACACTAACAACACTTTTTAATGATTTATGATAGATACATTATATTTGCTTCTGTCCTTTACCTCTTTATGTTTGGCTGATGTTCAATCTCTTTAGGAGAATACTGTCGACAAACACTAACATGCATTAAATGATTAATATTACCTGAAGGATGTGCAGAGAAGTCTGTGCAGAGTAGTGTTTGAAGGTCTTCATCGAACATACAGACATGCCAAACGAGGCTGGTAAAATACCTGCTAAACAGCAGCATATTAATATTGTATATACATATTAATATCATGAATTTCCCCTAGGGGATAAATAAAGTGCCTACTATTGGCATTGTGAGCATGTTAGCATGCTAATGTCAGCCAAACATATAGCCTCACAGAGCCACTAGCATGGCTGTAATCTAGCATGTTAAAGTAAAATGTTTTTTCTTTTGATCCAAAGGTGGATATAATGTATATCAGCTTGTCTTGCAGTATCTGATTGAGCTCATAGCCCCTTCCCCTCTGTTCCAGCTCCGGTGAGACGTCGGACATTGCGAGCACAGGCTGGCCCAGGTCCCGTTGATGCTGGTGGGCACCCCCCAGTACTCTCCCTGTCACCTGCTCTTGCATCGCTCCCATCCCCCCGCCAGCCATGGCTACGAGCAGTGACCCTGGCTGTGAGAGGCTGGACCCTGACTCTGACAAACAGACCAGCAGTCTCATGGACACCATGGCTGCCATGACGACAAAAGACTCAGGCGGCTCAGCTGCCAATGGCGTGAGGAATAGCGGGGCTCAGCAGGACTGGGGTCAGGCCAAGAGAACTCATCCGCTGCGCCCTCATCTGACTGGAAGGAAGTTGTCGCTGCAGGAGAGAGGCACCTACCTGTCCTCAGGCTCTGGAGGAGGCTTCACACATATCTCCCCCCGAGTGGCTCGCAGGCCCACAGTGGAGTCTAAGCGTGTGTCTATATCAGACGCTCAGGTGAGGAAGTCATTTTTATTCATGTTTTCTTAAAATGAATAATCATTAAATTGTTAAATTACCTTAACTGCATGAGAATTGATAGATTTTCCATTTACAGTGACACAGAAAGAGCCAAGAATCTTACACCTAGAACTTTCCCTGTTCTTTAAAACTATATTCCTCTGATGTGGAATTGCGGACATGAATTTGTGCATCAGGTGTGACACCATAGCAGGGGGTAACACACAAAGTGAGAGAATGCAGCTCCCCTGTGATGATGAAAGCAGTCGTCATGACTAGAGACAAGCGGCATATAGTTCAGTATATCTGCATTATAACCAAAGGAAGAGGAGAGGTCAGTGGAGAACATGACAGGTAGGAGGAAGCCTGTGAGAAAGTGAGCACACTAGGCTCCCATTAGCACAGATCATCATAGAGACATGCCAGTGTCTATTAGCTGACTTATGTTAACACATCATTATCCCAGCTTCTGTCATGGATGTGCAGCCCGTATGATACCCCATGCCCTGTACTGTTAGCACGTGCGTGTGGTAATGACGTGAGGGCGTTGTGTTCTGGGGTTAGCTTTGACAAGAGCACTTTTGACTGTTTCATCAGACATGACATGCATTCAGGCCAACATTGTGCTGCTGGATACATGATAAAAGAAGTGGGTGAGGGGTGGCAGCAGCTGAGAATTTGCCATTGTAATCACATGTAACATTTCTACTTGTTTTTCTCTGCGTGTATATCTGTTTATATAAATTAGATGTAGCCTGTTCAGGTTGTTACACCGTCCCCTCTCATGCCTTCCCCCTGCTGGCTGTTGCATTTCTGACATTTTTACTGCACATTCAGAAAAGAAATTCACGGTGTCTGAAACTACCTGCTTCATCACCTGTTTTCCGGGGTTTCAGGGATGCAGGAGTGAGCTGACAAACCCACACTGATGAACACACCAGATCTACTGGAGGTGCACTGAATGCAGCCTATAGCCTTCAAGTTTTACACAAACATACACAGTGTGGAAACACTTGGATGGTGCATCTTTATATCAGCATACGTTTCAACAGTTACAATCAGTCAAAGCTTCTTCACTGGTGATGATCTACATTGTATTATATTAGCTTTTTTTTAAGACCCTTTTAAAAATTGCTTCGGGGTAAGCAGCTTTTGCACCTAGTTAGTCATGCTTGTAGCACCTTAGAGGAATAGTCAGCCATTTTGAGAGATATGCATATTTGCTTTCTTGCCAAGAGAAAGGTGAGAAAATATTTATGTTAGATATGAAGCTAAACAGTAACAAGCAATCAAAGCTTCTTGACTCTTCACTGGTGTTGCTCTACCTTTGCTTTTTAGATCCTCTTAAATATTGCTTTGAAGTGGGCAGTGTCTGCAGTTACTCATGTCTGTAACACGTTAAAGGAAAAGTCTGAGAAAAAGGTGTGAAAATTGATATCACTCTTATGTTTTTATGCTAAATATGAAGCTAGAGCCAGGATATGGTTAACTTAGTGTAGCACAAAGACTGGAAACGTGGGAAAAGCTGGACATCCTCTGTCGAAAGGTAACAAAATCCGCCCCTGTAGCACCCCTAAAGCTCTTTAATTGGTGCATTATATCTCATTTGTTTAAGTAGTATTAACTCCGGGAAGTCACTGCATCCAGCCAAGAAATAATTTCACACATAACTCACATTCTCATATGCTAGTGCTTGTTGAGGCAAGCATGTACTTCCTCCAGGCCATACGGCTCTGGGCAAAACTCCAGGCTGTGCTGTTGTTGAAAGTGGTTGGTGCAGAGGTTGATACAATGGTTGGCACAGTGGTTGGTGCAGTAGTTGGCACAGTGGTTGGTACAGTGGTTGGTGCAGTAGTTGGTACAGTGGTTGGTGCAGTAGTTGGTACAGTGGTTGGTACAGTGGTTGGTGCAGTAGTTGGTACAGTGGTTGGTACAGTGGTTGGTGCAGTAGTTGGTACAGTGGTTGGTACAGTGGTTGGTGCAGTAGTTTGTACAGTAGTTGGTACAGTGGGTGGTACAGTAGTTGGTACAGTAGTTGGTACAGTGGTTGGTACAGTGGTTGGTACAGTAGTTGGTACAGTGGGTGGTACAGTAGTTGGTACAGTAGTTGGTACAGTGGTTGGTACAGTGGGTGGTACAGTAGTTGGTACAGTAGTTGGTACAGTGGTTGGTGCAGTAGATGGTGCAGAGGTTGGCACAGTGGTTGCTGGGATGCAAGAATTCAGTCTGGTGTTGACCATCCAGGTGTAAAACCACCGTGCTGCCACCTCTGCCCCTACCCAGTGGGATGGGTCTGCTCCGTGCTAGCAGGATGTAAGCAAACACCCTGACTTGGATGCTCAACGTGGTGATGCCCCAGTAGTTTGTGGTTTGGTCTTTTGCACCCTTATTCTTCCAGAACAGAAATATCACACTCTGTCTCCAGTCATTAGGGACCTGAGTCCCAGATGACCTTGAAGAGTAAGTGTGGCTGTGTTACCATGGCACCTCCTCCATACTTCAGGGGTGTTTCTTAGCTCGTAAATCAAGACGGGTCAGGTCAGACACTGTCTGTCTGAAGGTGTTTGCGTGCTGCATTCTCAGGTTTTTTTCGTGGACGGTTGCTGGCTTGTCACACAACCTTGCCACAATTTGGAAACAGCCTGGGAGTGGAGTCTCACTGGGAGCCATTTGACCCATATCTGGGGCAGTGGTTGGCTTGGCACCAGGGAATGTCCACATGCCAGATGATGATGTTTTGATGATATTTGGGGCAAGCCACCAGCTGAAAACAGCAAATGCAGTAGGACTACTCACACTACTCTAAACTACTGTTTTTGAATCACACACTCCACCTCAAACACTTAACCTCCCATAAAACCATAGTGATGTTTTTACACATCGGCTTTTGTACAGAACAAACAAACAAGATATAATGTTTTAATTAGTGATCTTAAAGGTCACAGTGACAATGGGACTTTCACAAGAGGGTGAAAGGTCCTGATTTTGTTACCTCTGGACAGAGCAGACTAGCTGTTTCACCTTGTTTCCTCTTTGATAAGCTAAGCTAACCAGCTGCTGGTTGTTGCTTCATAGTTTACAGACGGAGAAGTATCAATGTTTTCATCTAACTCAGCAAGGAAGTAGATAAGTGTATTTCCCAAAATGTTGAACTATTCATTTGAAGCAAGTTCATGTCACTTTTGCTGAGCAGCAGCTTCTGCAGCCGCAAGTGGTAATTACAGGACACAGGCGCATTAAAACCTGTTGGGCTCCATGTCCGAGTGGTTAAGGGCACTGGAAGCAACGTCTCACTACAAAGGGGCAATCACACTGTCCACTCATGCGAGGTCAGCATTTAGATAATCTGATTGACTAAAAACACCTGAGCCCTCAGAGGCTGTGTGCTAATATGTAGATGCTAGGAGCGAATCTCTTTGCCTCCAACGTGAAATCCATACTGAGAATAACAAGCTAGCTTCTTCTTGTAGCTGACGACCTGGTGGCGTGTGACGTTGTGCTGTAAAGCGTTAACGCACTTCTCACAGCAGAAAACAAGCTCAACCCAAGAACAGGCGTTCAGGGTGGGGAGTGGGAATGAAGGAGTCAGTGTACCAACTAAATGATTTTCAAGCTGTTGCATAATGTTGCTTTAAAACTGAACCTACAGAAGCGGTTGTAGATTTCTTTTCAGAATACATGTAGGTGAAAATGTGGAATATCAGTGCCATTGTGCTAACCCATGAAAACTAGTAGGAGTATCATGTGGGAGTGGGTGACTCCTGAATTTCCATTTTCCTCTGACTTTTTTTCAATTCGGAGTGAACATTAAAAATTCATGACATCTGCCAGGATGTGGAACCCCCATGAATTTAACAGACTGCTGCCACAGACTCTCAGACCTGTCATTGTGTCCTTTCCTATCTGAAAATGGAGTTGCAGCTCTCGCACTGAACCATGAAAAGGATTCATGTTGCTTGTATTTCCCTGCTCTCACTGGGTCTACAGTATGGCACAGCAGAGAAAGAGAGAACATTTTTTTTCTTGCACAAACATCAGTAATGACTGACATTTCATAAGGCCTGTGAGGAATACATACGAGGCAATGAGCAGCAGCAAGGGGTTTTCTCTTTTTGTTGTAGCTGGCATGTTTTTTTTTTTGTTTGTCTTTGTGGAATTTCAGTTTTTCCCTCTCTGCAGTCGGAGCAGGTACACGGACGTTACTTGCTGTAACAGCAGTTACCGCACTGGGAAAATGTATAGGGATGATTTACGCATGCATGTTGTCATCCCCACCCTCATTATAGAGAATTGTCCTCCCTGGACAATGTGGGAAGTCCCGCACTGAGCCATATGAGGAAATACTGTGTGTGTATTTCTTATATAACGTTTTAACTAAAGCACAGAAGCCTCTTAGCTCTTTTGTTTTCTCTCTGTGTTGCAGGAAACTTCTTTGGGTTCTCACTCCTGACTTCACAGTCACTTTTCTTGTTGTGTTTCGCTCTGTTTTGTACACAAGGTGTCTGTAATCTTAAAATGGGATGAATTTTATAACACAATGACTTCTCTGTTTTGTGCTTTAAATTTAGGATTAAGAAAATCCAGAGATAACAACCAGAAATAAATAGTGCTCAGTGTTTGCCTTCAGTTTTCAGGGCATGATGTTATGTGTCAAAGCAGGATATGAAGTCAAGTTTATTCATATAGCCATTATTCACAAGGATACATAACACCCACATTATGAAACAAATGAAAATGATGCATGGCTATGACCCCCCCACCTCACCCACCCACAACCTTAACAAGGAAAAGATCCCACAATAAACCTTATTAAAGGATAGAACCACATGCTAGCAGTATTTCTCTTAAGACAGTCCACGCATGCTAATATGTACATTGACAGTACTGTTTTGATGCTGGCTGCAAAGGAATCGTTTTCAATAGAAGTGGTGGTATAAAATCCACAGTCCTTTTTCTCTCTCAGTTAAAGCCTCATTAGCTTTGGCTCAATTTTTTTGGAGTTAATCTTTGTGCAGAAATGGGACCATGGATTTAATCACTTACATTGGAATCACAGGAGGACCAATTACAACCACCATTCGTGCTTTAAATGTAATAATAATAATTTTATTCATATAGCACTTTTCTTAACACAGTTACAGAGCGGTTCACAGAACAGCATAAATGAAACCATATCTCAAACATTATGCAAAAGGGTGTGACAATAGGTGAAGAGAGTGTGTTGTTTTCCAGAGAGGACTTGACTGTGAACCCATTCTTTATAGGAAGCAAATGGAGGACGTACTTTGAAGGGCCCGACAAGACAAGAACTGTCATTGTAATGTGGTCAGATGGTTGCTGAGAGTCCACCAATTAAGATTAAATACTGTCCTGTGCTGCAGTAATCTGTGACGACTCTCAGGGTCATTTTGCAAAGTAGGTTTTTGCAGCTTTGTTACAGATGAGTCTCCTTTCTGTTTGTGTTCAAGAGCCTGCAGCTTCTTTGCAGGCTCTTACATCAAAATGAATGAACCTGAATTATTTTCTGAATGTTGACTATAAAAGCTTGTGTTTTGTTATTGCTTTTTTGTTATTATTATTACCCATTTCCACATTTTCCGATCTGTCCCTTTTTAGAAGTTTCTTTTGAAAAGTTAACAAAGCCTTTTCCTGTGTATCTGTTCTGTCTGACTAACTCTATGTTAAAGCTAGCAGCAGAAGAAATTTCAAAATGAGCCACTTTTGCAACAAGGAATGTTACTATCCTTTTCATCTTCACAGTACATTAGCACAGTCAATGTTGTGGTTGTCTCAATTCTTGTCAAGTACAGCAGCAGCAGTAGTTGACAGTGGACACACACACACACACACACACACACACACACAGAACAGAATCTGTACGTGTTACTTAAATATTTCATAATTTTGTCTTTCCTGTTTTAGCTGGTGCTCCTTCATTAAGCCACAAGTGTGCTCTGCTCATTTCAACCGTTTGCACCTAAACCCATAAAACAACACAGAATAAACCACCTTCCTCTGCACAGCCGTTATACCAATCCATCAAAATTGATTTTTAAAATGACAGAATGGGGAAAGTTATTTTACACTTACAGGCTTTAAATACGATCAAACACAAGTTCCCTTTTTATTTCACACTTCCTGTGGCAGACCTGCACATCATTCGTTATAAGAATGAAATGCGCAGTCATTGGCTTTTAATGGCGCACTGACAGTGATGTATTTGTTAGGCACTGATATTGATCAGTTCTGTATGTCAGTATTGGATTGGAGAGATGTGGAGAGTTTGGTGCAGATGGGAGGGAAGGGTGTGTTTACATACTGAGGGAAGAAACTGTTTATGTAAAGCAACAGTCTAACATGACAGTGTGATACAAAAAGCTCTGAAAGATTTATCGTGGCCCCGTGGAGCATTTGAGTTGAATTTGTGTGTGTGTGTGTGTGTGTGTGTGTGCTTGTGACAGATGTATTTAAGGCTTTCTGCCTGGCCCTCTTTATCCATCAGCCCTGACAGAGTATTAACTGCACTGCAGCGCCCACTGAGCATGTGCCAGCAAACTGTGAACCCAATGGAAGTCTTCACAGACAATCCCTCCTACTGCTCTTTTCTTCCGATGCTCCTCATTTGCCTTTCCCTTTATCCTCCCATCGCTCCATTTTCTCCGCTCTCTTTATCACTCTTTAACAAATCAAAGCGATTCTTTTTCCGAGTTGTGCCGCGCACTTCACCTCACAAAAGCAAATCTTCTGTTCTATCTCTCACCCTTTGTCATAATCCCTGCCCACAGTACTTCACACCATCATAGCTACAGTGCATAACCCTCCTCACATCTCCTGCAGCACCAGGAATATTCAGCACAAGCTACATAACCGCCGCGTTATGTAACCCGCCATATAATGTCATATTTTCTAAAATACCTTCCCTGATGCCGAGTGAGGTCCTGTCCTACACCGTGAGTTGGTGCTGTACTTTGAGTCTGTTTTGTAACATCTGTGTTCTGCCACCGCCTCTCATCCTTTAAACATGTTCCAGTATGATCTGGCTCACACTAAGCACCCCCACCCAACTGTAATGAGACAACAGCTTTAAATCCGCTTTCTCCACTGCTCCATCCCCTTTGTTTTCGCACTTAAATCACTGCTCACTTTGTGCTTATTGACTTTGCTGTCTGCCCCCCCCT
>NW_019525134.1:3036320-3124711 GCF_002814215.2 Seriola lalandi dorsalis | reverse complement strand
CCCACCCCCACCCCGCCCTGCTGTGGTCTACTCTCCTCTGCCGTGCCCCTGGCTGACTCTGTGCTGTAGCTGGTGGTTGCTATGGAACTGCAAATCAGCCATTTAAGCAGCAGCACTCTAATGGATTTGAAGACAGTAAACAGAAACTACAGACTGCATCGTTACCTACATCTGAGAAATAAATGTCTTTCAACACGAATACGCACACACGCACACACACACGCACACACACACACACACACACACACACACACACAGATCGGGAACATTTTGTTCCTGCACCAAAGACAGTCCTGTTTCTCTTTGCTTTGGAGGATGCAAAACATTTACTGTGGTGCTGATCCTGTTTATACTGATGATTTAGTTCCTCATGCCCCCTCCTTTTCTCTTCCCTCTAACAGGACTGTATCCAGTTGAACCAGTATAAGCTGAAGAGTGAGATTGGAAAGGTGAGTTTGTTATGTTTCTGCCCTTTAACTCAAATTTCAGGTGGTTTGGGAAAATAACAGTAGCTCGGGGAAGATTGGCCGTTTGCTCAATTTACCTGGGCATCGAAATCATTACAGCGTGTGCACACAAACAGTTGTGTGTTGTCTTCTTGTATGGCTTGTGGGTTGTTCAATTTTACAAGTATAATATATTATAATACAGACAGGAGGGTTTTTGTTTTTGGACCTATTCAGGTGCATAACACCCCTCCATCCACCGTGAAGACAGGTAAAGTCATGACGTCATGTCTGGGCCAGCCTCCGTCTCACTAGCTTCATTCAGTGTTGCTTTCATCAGTCTCTGAGAGGGTGAAGCATTTTCCTGAGGTTTACTTTCCATATTCAAAGATATATCAGCAAAGAATAGAATAGGATAGAAAAGAAAAGAATGCCTTTATTTGTCATCGCACATCTATGCAGCGACATTTAATGCATCTCCGTAGTGGCACAAACGTTCAAGATAAAGATATAAAATAAGACAAAAGAACCATACAGTAAACAGCATAAATAACATACACGTGAATCATAAAACCAGGTGTGAATAAAAAGAGTCTGTATTGCACCGGTTGTTAAGAGTTGCACCTAAACAGAGAATTATTGCAGTATTTAAGTTCAGTTCTTTGATGACACTTGGATAAAAACTGTAGAAGTCTGGAAATGCGGGTCTTGATGGACCTTTAGCACCTTCCAGAGGGCAGCAGCATCCACCACAGAGGTTGCTGTAAGAAACCGAAATCTTTGTGATTTTTAGTTTAGTTTTTTTCAAGTTTAAGGCAAGTAGGAAGTTGAAAAAGTGACTTTCAAAGAGAACGTTGGTGAGTTGACACTTTTTCAACTTCCTACTTGCCTTAAACTTGACACTTGACCTCTAGCTCCCAGTTCACTAATGTTGTTTCCTATTTTATCCTACAGTTTTCTAAATCAACAGCTTTTATAGCTGCTCAAGTTCTTCATTTCAAGAAATATACTAACATCCTGCCATTTTGAGCTAAATGCTAACTTCAGCATGCTAAGATGCTCCCAGTGACAATGGGACAATGGACAATAGCAGGAGATGTTTACAGTGTCCATAAGAGCAGTTTAGCATGTTAGCATCATGATATTTGCCAGTTATCACTAAAAACAGAATGTAAACCTCGTGGTGGTGCTAGAAGTAAAGTCAGGAGATTACAGATGCCATTAGGATTCATCCTCTGGGGACCTGAATGTTTAAACAAAACTTTATTGCAGTCCACCCCACAGAAACATTCAGTCTAGTTTGAAGAGGTGGACAGACCGACCACCAGGTTCAGGGTCAGGTACATATCCAGCCCAGATAAATGTCTCAGTGTGACAAAAACATTAGATCGGATATCAACATATAAAGTCAGGAGGAAATGAAAAGAGAAATGGCAAAATTTAAAGTCTGCATCATCAGTGTTTTTTAGAATTAGAGTAGAAATCTGCAGCAACACTGACCTGCAGCATGTGTTATTGCTACAGTTACTCTGACAGCTACAAGTTTTCCTTTTCACAAAGTGTCGCTCGGAGAGAAATACTCTTGGGTCTAACACGGGGAAATTCACTGTGGCAGCAACGGAGGGGAAAATTGTAAAACCTGGCAATTTAAAAAGGGAAGTGCCCTTATTGTTTGCAGCAAGGCCAGGCACATGCAGAAAGTGGTGTAAAGATATGAAGGCATCGTTAGCAACAGGCGTTAAAAGGGCTAATTAACAGTAGGTATATTAAAGAATAAAAAATTAGTGTCAGTTTATTAGAAAACAGAGAGAATATAAGGTGATGTTTGGAAGAATTCACACTCTGACCACGTGGTAACTAAAGCCCACAAATAGATCCGTGTCTGTCCATGAGATAGAAGCAATTTTGTTCTAAGGACGATTAAACCCTGAGTCATTTATGAACTGCCAGCTGGTGATTCTGGCTGTGCAAGACATCGAAGGTGATATAACTCAGTTTATTTAATTAATGTGAATGTTTCAAGCAGTTATGGTTCTTGTTTGCCAATGGGGGAAAAACAGGGCTGTGATGGTAAGATCATATCCCGTGTGTGTGTGTGTGTGTGTGTGTGTGTGTGTGTGTGTGTGTGTGTGTGTGTGTGTGGAGCCATTCTGTGCTGTCAAAGAATAAAAATGTTGTTTTTGAATGGAAACGGTGCTGCCTTCAAAACACTGTCAGTATGGTGCTGCCGTCTGTTCTCAAAGTGATGCTATAGAGATCTGAACAGAAACTACCACCACCTCAGCCCATCAGCTTCGTAGTTTGAATGTGTATGGAACTCCAAAATCACACAAATACACCGTGGAAATTCAGTTATTTAAGCAGTGACTCAATTCACTATTATAAAATGTCATTCCGTCCATATTCTCAAGAAATGATTTCATTTTATTTCGTATTAGATATTTTTATTTCGAAATTTCAGAAATCTGCTCGTATTTCATCATTACATTTTTCCGATGAAACATTTCATGTCAAATCATGTCTACACTGAAATATAAAAATGAATGATGAAATAATACTTCATGATAATGACTTCAGTTTTAATGATTTCTTCATTTATTTCACAAATTGTTGGTTCGTTTACACATTTAGTTCATATGATTATTTCATAATGTTTTTTTATTTATTCAATATTAAACATAAATGTGGAGCTGAACCTCCACACCAAGGACTGAACCATCACTGAATCATGTGTTGCTGTGAAGGAGTCGGTCCATATATGAAAACGAGTCTCTTTGTCGTTGCTTCGCAGGGCTCCTACGGTGTGGTCAAGCTCGCCTACAATGAGGATGATGAGAAACATTATGTAAGTCAGAGCTTTTTTCTTGCCACACAGCCTCAGCTCTCCTTTGAGATTTCATCCATTCTCTCTGCAGCTATTGTCTAGACAGAGGAGCTTTACACCATCTCACCAGGGCTATTGATTTTTTTTTATTTTCCCCCTCTTCCACCTCGTAGCTTAGCTGTAAGTTCCATCCACTCAAATTGCATCAGTTGCCTCGGAGGGAACGTGGGAATGAGAGTGACTTCTGGTGCTACTTTAGGTGCATCCAAGACTTTATCATCTTCAAAGCAGCTCTGCTGTAGCTTTGTAGCTGCTTTGAGGTCAGCTCCTGAGGGAGCGTGTGGATATGAGCCGGCGCACTGACATGAGGTCATTTCAGCTGTTTCCATTAAGGTGAATTGTTTCCCGTAAAAGCTCGGCAACCTCGACCCCTCTGCATGTAAGCTGTTTTATGTCTTAACATAGCTAAGCTTCCCTGTACAGTAACAACAATGAAAGTGTTTGGATGAGTCATGTGGACTTAAGCTGCCAACTCTGGATGGGTTTAAGATGTACTTTTGAACTGGAGCCAGTGGGAGCTCAGAGCTAAACACAACCAAATATTAAAATGGGAACTTGTAAACGTGCTGATGCTGAACGGTAAACAGCAAGGGTTTATATAAGGGCACAGACGAGGCTTATAAGACGAGTGAAATATTATTCCAAGCTAGCGATCGTATAAACTTTCCTGGTGGAGTGGAATGTAGACACACAGCGCTAAAACCATGTCGACCTGATGAGCAGGTCAGACCTGCAGCAGGATGCAACAACAAATGGCGTCTGTATACCACAAATAAGAACAGCAGAAATCCATTTTGTGGGAGACAGTGTTGCAGTATGAGAGAATCTGAAGTCTGTGATTCAGCTCATTCTCTCCCTCTACATTCTGTCCCATCTAAAGTATAGGAAACGTTCATGTCCGCTGTTCAAGTTTCTGCATTTCCATCTTTCATTTCCTGGTTTTATTTGGAAGTGTTCTTGTATTTGATGCTTATTGTTTGACGCTGATAGAGAAGACAGACTGCAGGTCGCTACAGGCCGGCTCAAATGACAGACTCATCTGTAATAACACTGACAGGAATCAGGAGGGGAACAGATGAGTAATGGTGCCATGAAAGGGTGCTCGTATTTCCCCGCAGTCAGAGTCGCTTTCACAGAGAACTGATTGGATTTTTTTTGCATCTGGGGTAGCACATATATCATCTCACACACACACACACACACACACACACACACACACACACACACAGATACCATGCACAGGAAAGATAGTATCTCAACAGGCTCCTGTAGGCTCTTGTATCTCACCTGTATTTACCTGCTTCCTATGAGCTTGACAGAAATGTATTTGTTGTATCACTTCATTGAGTTAATTGAGATCGTTGGCAGCATGGTGAGGAAAACTGATCAGTTTCTATGTTGATGAAGCAGCAGTTCAGTGGTCGGCTTTACAACGGATGGAAATGACACAGTTTTGCACTCGGGATAAAAATAAAATGATGAGTAATTCTTCACAGTTTTATGTATTAACACAAGTGAGACTTGGAAACAGGCGTAATCAGCAGATTACTAAAGGTCTTTGGTATGAGGCGTGTTTGTCGCTGCGTTCTGTTTCATGTAATTACCCTGCTCACAACTTGATTGGCAGATATCCAATTGTGATGAAGCCATGTATCAGCCCTGGGGGGGGGGAATTCACTCAGCTCATTTCAAATTGGAAGGGATGAGTTTAGAGCTAACAGTTCGCAGATGCTTTCTCTCAGAAGCAGCAATCAGGGGGAGAGAGGTGACCGAGAGCCCAATGGTCACTCTGGCTGAGCTCCAGAGATCCTGTGTGGAGATGGAGAAACTTCCAGAAATACCAACTGAGGTCAAACAGTGTTTTATCAGCCCAGAGATTCTTGTTTCTCACAGTCTGAGTCCTTGAGCTGCTTTTCTGCAAACTTTGACTGAGGCCGAGGCTTCGTCTGGACACCGAAGGCCAGATTGGTGGAGAGCTGTTGTTCTTCTAGAAGTTTCTCCCGTCTCCACACAGGATCTCTGGAGCTCAGCCAGAGTGACTCGGTCACCTCTGTTACTAAGGCCCTGCTCCCTCCCGTTGCTCCGCTTGGCCATCTCTGTGATTGAGAGATGCTTTATTTACCCACCTTAACTACCATCCCCCACACACACACACACGCACACGCACACACACACACACACACACACACACACACACACACACACACACGCACACAGACTCAGCAAACCATGGAAACTGCACAGGGGAGGATCTGCAATCTTGCTGGTTTCTGCACAGTCATCGTGATGGCGCCACAGTTTTAAAAGAAACTACAGAGCCGTGCATCACCAAAACTCTGGTGAAACGGTGAAATAGAACACAACGTTCCACCTCACCATGAATTAATGAAGACTGAAATCACTCTGACAGCACAGCGGCTCTAGTATTTTTAGAGAAATGTCCAACATGTGGTGAATGGTATTTACTGTGTCTCTTCTTCCTTTGCGTCACCAGCTCAAAGTTTGTTCACCCTCTCAAATTCAAAGGTGCTTTACTGGCATGAAAGTGTAAAAAACATTACCAGGTAGTGGCTTGTGGGTATGTCCTGTCTCCTTCTCTTTTTGATTTTGAGATGTCATTTACCTCACTGAAATGTGGATTTACAGCAGTATTGCAGTATATGTCCAGCTGCTGGGTGTAGTCCCTGTAGAGCAGGAGACAGTAGAACAAGGTCGTCAGCATAAAGCAGAGACTTCACCTCTTCACCTGCAGCACATCGATACGGTTTGTCCTTGAGAAAACCATCAGAAGATCCCATTGCCTCAGACTCACCTGTTCAGATTGTCCCCCGACCTTTTACACAGGACAATAACACGGATAACGAATCCAGCTGCTGATGGTTGTATCAGCACAGATGTTTGGAGTTAGTTGCATTTTTGTTGCATCATTTAATGTCATTAAGGGCCCATTCTTTTTATTTTATTGGTGCACTCTCTTGCAAGAAAGCTGTATGTGATTACACTGTATGATCTAAATCCTTTCTCACTTTCCTAGGCCATGAAGGTGGTGTCCAAGAAGAAGTTAATGAAGCAGTGTGGGTTTCCACGTAAGTCCTGCTCTATTCTTTTGTAGCCAAACAAAACAAAGCAGGTAAGAGATGAAGGAAGTGACCCACAGAGAATGATGGGGCCGTCAGCTAATACCAGATAATCTGATCGTCTGAGGACACACAGAGCCCATACCATGAATGACGTTCACACAATTCACTGTCCCTACGGGTGATTACAACAGCCGCTCACCCTGAAAAAACATCATCATAATTACATATAGAGAAATGAAAGTTGAATGCCAGTAAAAACTGTTTGTCAGTTACAACAGAGGTCTGACAGTCGGCACACTGATAATACGATTGTTCCACGAACAGCTCCAGAGGAGTGAAATCATCTGCAGCAGATTGCAGGCGCATTGCAAAAGGATTGTGTAAAGAAGAGCAGGTTTCAACACTGTGACAGCAAACACCTAGAGACAAACAACAACAGGCACATTTCACAGAGAAAGAGGAACAGCGTGACAGACATAAAGAGTCTGTAGGAGGGTGACAAATACTGCCAATTAGCAGCCGGTTTAATAGCAGTGTCACTTAAAGTTAAGATGTCTTTATTGTGTCTGCCTCATAAAGATGCAACACTGTATTCAATACTTTAAAAAGGTTTTAACAGATTACGGCTGGTCTGTTCACATTTAGAAAAATATCTTCTAACTCTTGTTTTGAATATTTGCAGAGACAGAAAGTCTTGAGAAAAATGCTCTGCATTTATAGCTTCATGACTGATAGAGATATATATATATATATATATATATGAATCACCTGTAACCTAAACATAACCATTTGAGTAGCTGTTTGTTGGCGGTTGTGTTTCTGATTTCACACCCTGCTATCAGAAAGGGGTGTGGCGGCGTACTGCTGCAGCAGGAGGCCTAATGCTCCTTGTGATGAGTGAACTGACTTCATGTGTAAAAACTGGTGGACTGTTCCTTTAAATAATCTTTCAAATTAGATTTTGTGTGTAGAAAAAATGACAATCCCAGTGAAACTGGGTGAAATCTTTGCTTTCATTCTCAGTTTCTCTGACATTCATTTAAAACTATTTTCAGCAGGGACTATATATAATAAATATAAATATATATATATATATATATATTATCACGCTTTTTTCTAGAAAAAGTTTTTCTTCGTCTCATTTCCTTATCGCTCATGTTTTAACACAGTAGAGAAACATCTGTATCTGATTCCTCGTCATCTGTATCTGAATCATGATCAAATGAATGTGTTTGGGGATCTGTGTGGTTGTCTGCAGGTCGCCCACCCCCCAGAGGTCCCAAGGCAGCCCAGGGACAGCAGCCCAAAATCTTAGGACCCCTGGAGAGGGTCTACCAGGAGATCGCCATCCTTAAAAAACTGGACCACATCAACATTGTCAAGCTGGTGGAGGTGAGAGTCTCTCCGTCTTCTGGTTATTGAACACACAACAGTAAATGGTAAATGTCGTGTTTGCATTTGCGTTAAAAGAGGAGATCGATCAAATGAGGTCAAATGCAGTATGATAATATTTTCATGTTTTGCCTATTTTTATTTTTTCATTTTTAACTTCATGAGAAATCAATGAGGGTTCTCTGAATAAACATTTTACATTGAGAAAGTTCAAAGTACTCATGAGACTTGATGAGAGCGTGTTCTTATGTTAGTGGCATAATACTAAGAATGTTAATGTCAGCTGGTTGGTCCACGGCTTTGGCCCGGGCCGGAGTATTAGATGGTTTAATAGAGGCTCTGACCGTTGGCAGATTCAGACGTGGTTCCAGTGAGAGACTGTGGGCAGTAGAGAGCGTCAAGCTCGGTGAATTTGTTTTAGGAAGAGCAGTGCACAGACATCCATGCTGCTGGCGAGATGTTGCAGTTGTGTGTTTGTGTTCTAGAAGAAATGATATATACAACAAACGAAAATGAACATGACATTCAGAGACATACAGCTGCTTAATGTTGCCCTTTAATTCAGGAGCAAGTATAAATACCCAGCTTTGAATATAAGCAGGTGTTGAAATTGCTGCTGATTAAATACTAAATATAATGGCAAATTACTGCAAACTACTTTACATTACTGTTCATAAACATCATAGCCATAAATATTTATGGGTAACAATAGCACCCTGAAATAAACAGCACAAATAGCAACACTGCAGTGCCGCACTCCACCACTTGGCTGATTATGATCCGTTTAAGACTAAATCAGTAAAATAACTTTCAACAGCAGAATGCCATGGAAACATGAAGAGGACTTATATCATGTTCATTTACTCAGCAGCAGCGTCCAGATGTTTCTCCTCTGATCCGTCTCTGCATGCAGCGAGTGCAGACACTGACTGTCGGATGAGTCTCGGCAGGTTCCTCACGCATGGATGGAACTATGTGTTTGTGTTTTACGTCTGCCACACTCAGAAGGTAATAGGTAGCTGGCTTGTTAGTATCATGGAAAGAAAACGCACAACAATAAATTAACAACTCAAAAGAGACGGAAAAAAAAAACCAGCAGAAAGATACAGAACAACTAGACGACTAGAGACCATCTTGTGATGGGATCACACCAGCAGCGGTGCCCGTCACCACGATGATGTCACCCATGAGTACTCACTAGTTATTACTACATTATTACACAAGCACTGCTCATCTGGTGGGCCTCTCCTTCGTGCACAGTGACACCCTTACAGATGGTCCAGGAATGCATCAGGTCACGTGTCACTCCGCTCCTCATCGACCTCCATTGGCTGCACATGGAGGTCAAACTCAAGTCTCACTAATGCTGCCTTCAGAGAGACTTGTGGGTCTGCGCCCAGTTACTCAGATCTCAGCCACTCAGCCTCATGCTCCTCCTCAGCCTCTGCGTTCCTCCAAGGAATCTCGTCTGACGCTGCCACCCTCTGCACACGAGACAGTCTCAGTCCAGACCGCTCTGGTCTGTGGTTCCCCCGACTGTGGAACATGCTGCTGAATGTTATCAGAGCAGGGGCGTCCCTCTCTGTCATCTCTCCTGACACCTCTAACACCCCAACATGCCTAACTGGCACTTACTGTGCACTTCTTAGCTTGATCTCCTTCACTGTTTGAATAGATGTAGTACCTTGTACTTACACCAAGGCTACTGCACTGAAGCTTTAGTGATGTCCCTCTCTTGTTAGTTTCTTTGGATAAAAGCATTTGCTGAATGACTAAATGTAGTTATTACTACATTATTATTACATGAGTACTCGGTACTCATTGGTCGGACCGCACTCTGCCTTTATCTTCATCTGAGCTACACACCTGTAAAGTGTCATGACTGTCTTATGCGGTTGTGATGCTATCACAGTGACAGGATCTGTCCGCTGACATATAAACACCTGCTGAAGTACTCAGAGCCTCTGTGGTGAGAGGTGAAAGGTGAAAGCTATACCAACCACCCTGTCACGGCTGGTAAAGATGTAAAATCACCACAAACAAATGCAAGTAACTACAAGGAGCATCAAAAAGATGCAAAAGATCAACTGCATAGAACTGATCTTGGCTGTAAACGTATTTTTCAGCCTTTTACAAATAATGATAATAAAGATTAAAAAAATAAATCAATGCAAAATGACGACAGAGGAACACAACGCAAGCAGCTGTGTTGTTTAAGCTGTTAAGTGTTTCTCTCAGTCTGGATGTTTTGCTGGATGTTTTGTGGTGGATTATCCGTTAGCACTGTATCGTCAGATAACCTTTGGTGCTGTGTGCCCTGACTCATGTTTTGTATTTATGTCATGTCAGTTTATGTCAGACAGAAAAGGTGGATAAACCTTGTGCTGCCAGGAAACAGGTGGGAAATAAGAGACTGTTTACCCTGCAGCGCATCTATCACGCTTCCATCATTGGACCTTTATGACATATTCTAGAAAAGCACAGTTTCCACCCTGTAAGTAGCTTATGTTTACAACGGCCAACGCTCTCAAACTGAGTAGGGAAATTTGAAGATGGATTGATTCCAGTTTCGACAGAGGCGGCTGTTTATGAAATATGATAGCCGACTTTGAAGATGTGATTCAAGATGTCCGCCGCTCCCTTGCGATATTATCAGAGCATTTTTCAAATCTTGGCCAGATGGCTGGGGCAGCGTCGCTGTGGCGGGGAGTTAAGATGAGGGAGTCGGTGGGAAAGCCGTCTGGCTTGTTCAGGTGGAGAGTGTGCCAGCGAGAGAGAGTTTTTAACTGAAAGTTGAGCACTTCTGCTCCTGTGTGCTCGCTCCAGCAGAAACAACACACACACACACACACACACACACACACACACACACACACAAACCCCCATCTCTTCCGTTCTTTGTCCGCCCTCACTTGCATAATGGCCACACGCAGGCAACGGGAAGACCTGCTCTCCCACTTGCCATCTCTCTCTGTTCATCAGTTTAAATGGGCTGTGCCTGGGTCAGAATCATTATGGATATCCAACTGATTCCTGTGAGACTGCGGCCCAGTCCATCTAATTATAAAGAGACATTTTCTCTCGTTTGAAACGTTAAAGCCCATGTCGATTGGAGCAGATTAAAACTGATGAAAGTGATATGGTCATTTGTCACAGATGGTTGGGAAGAGACAGAGAAACCGGCCCCATACTCGCCAAGGCGTGCGGTTGTTATGAGAGTTTAAATCCTGAACTCAATTTATGTCATTTCCTCATATATCAAGATACCAGGACCAAGATTTTAATGCATCTTAACATTGTTCAACATCTACAAGTAAAAAGACAAGGCTGCTAATGGTTTGCACTTTGCACACTTACTGTTTATGGCTTTTTGTCCTTTCACTTTAAAAAGGGGAAGACAGTGTGCAATGCAGAAAGAACTGTTGTTATGCTAGTAGTGGCTAATGTAGCCTTGTTTCATGGTGTGAAACTGTCATGTGTAAACAGTGTTCCTGTTGCTTTAGAGGTGATTACCTGCCCTTGTTTTTCCAGTGCTGTGTCCTTGGCAGACGTTACCGTCGCTGTGGTCATTTCAGTTCACCAGGATGTTGTATTTGGACACGTGCTCTGGAAGGACTGTGTGTCCCGTGGTTGGAACTGTGAGCTGTTGCCTTGCTGAAGCGCAGCATATGGGCCATGTAGTCCTGTGGGAACGCCTGTTTTCACTAACCTGGCAGAGGCTGCGTTATCGACCAGGCAGAGCAGGCAACTGCCCAGGGCCACAGATCTCCAGGGGCCTCTAAAGCTCCACGCCTAGTTTGTGTTGATATAAGTTAGCATTTATGAAAATATCCCCCATAGAGGATAATATTAACTTACAGGTAGGGCTCCAAGGCAGGTCCTTCTTCTATTATTACTTATATGAGTATTCCACTGATTTAGCAATTCAGTCCTGTAATATGAAAGATAGTCTGAAAAAATGAAATGATCAGAACTGATGCAGCAGAACTAGTAATATCTTCTTTGTTATTCCACACATTCTTCTTTCTGGTCAAAACCTGATGCCTACATTAACCACAATGCAACTTGAACAGCCAGTAGTTTGGTTGTAGATTCAGGCTTGTTATGCTAGTAGCGGCTAATGTAGCCTTGAGCCTCCAGCCTCAAGCAGAGATGAGGAGCGGACTCTTTAACTCTACCCCAGATGTATTTCATTTTCAAACTTGTAGATTTCAGCCCCAGCCAGTGCTGACTTTGCACAGCACAACAGGCTTTATACGAGTAGATACGTACATACACAGAACAGTGTAAATATTAGTCTTGTTTTCACAATGACAACAAGATTAAAACTATATGAAAAGTAACTAGGACTATGACGATGTTTTACATTTTTTGTCAACACATTAAAAGTGAGCAAGACAACACATGGACATGTTTTAAGGCAAAGTTTAATTCGGCAACCTGCGTGCAAGATCACACAGTGTAGGTCCTGATTCACAAAACACACAAATGCAGACAGCACATCAGCATTTATAATAAGGTTAGCTAATGTAGCTATTAAGTGCTGTGGATGCACGGCTAACATTAGCATTGCTCTGAGTCAGATACCTTTAGTGTTTATCAGGAGGAGAGAGCAAGTTTCAAGATGAATGTTGGCTATCAAACATCTAAATAGTCCTCCAGATGTTTGCTAAAGAAAGATCGCAGTGTTAATGTTTTCTGATATTACGGCGTCTCCTCTGAAACCCAGACGATGATCTGCATGAGCTACAGTAACGCCATGTTAGCAGGAACTAACGGTTCTCTTCAAACAGACACAGATTGGAAATGCTAACTGGATTCACTGAGTTGAGTCAGTCTGTGTGGAGACCTCGCGATAGACACCTGTAACCATGGTAACTGTTCAAAAAGATATCAAAAGCAGCTGAGGCCTCAAAATGCTTAGAGGACATTAAAAAAAAAATGCATGACGAAAATGAGACAAACATGTCGCTGATGAAAACGGGACTAAAATGGAATTGGTAATTGGGGCAGGGGGTGGGGGAGGTTTGCCCAGGGGCCCCACAGCATGTTAATCCGGCCATGAACCTGGCCAAGTGTCAAGAGCAGAAATGTGAATTTGCACACATTATGTAGAGCTGGTGTTTTACATTACAGCTCCCACCGATGTCCTGACTGAGAATGACAAACGGCTTTCCTAAAGGCCAGAAGGTCATTTTCATCCAGTTGTATCCAAGTGTCAAGGGCACTGTCATCACAGTTACTTGTTAAGGAGGAAAAGACTCGCATGTCTCTCACACCCACCTGCACCTTTAAGACCTTGAGATTTCCAACTGGACAATCTCCATTCATGATGATTATGTTCATATTGCAGGTGCTGGATGATCCTGCGGAGGACAACCTTCACATGGGTATGCCAAATCCAAATCTTTCTCTCTATTTTTGCCCCCCTCTCTCAGCCTTTAGCACTTGACACACATGCCATCAAGGAGCATTCATATAACGTATTCATAATTCAGATCATCCCTTGCTTCCCTCCACACCACCTCAGGGCTCAGGCATTATGCAGAAACCCTCCATCAGCAGTGCCAGGTCACAGTCAGGACACCTGTTAGTGTAAAACTTCAAACTCTTTGTGCTTCATGTGGAACATACAGCTAATTCAGCGACAGTGAATAATGTGATGCTGCCGTGTTGCCTCAGTGGCAGAAGTGATCAAAACCCAGCTGAATGAATGAATGAATGAATAAATTGTGTGGTCTGACATGTTCTCATTTCCTTCTCCCTCCCTTTCCTGACAGTGTTTGAGCTGATGCGTAAAGGGTGAGTAGAGAACATGTCTTTGTTTTTTTTGAATAATGTAAGGCTTGTCCCCTCAGCACCGCCACCTTCCACTCCTCATTTCTGCATCCCTCCATCCCTGCCTCGGTCTCTACAATGTTCTCCCCTTCATTACTCCAAGCTGACTCAGTGCGGGTGTTTGTTCCATCTCAGGCTTCAAAGGGACTGATAATGTTCTTAGGTTTTCACAGTTATTACCAGCGGCAGTCAGCCCTGTAAGCGTTTCAGGCCCTGATGCATGAGCTGCTCCTTCCTACACCGATAAAATGTTTGCGATGATCTAATGATCTGAGACCTTTTGCTAGTGTAATTGAATGGAGGTGGGAGGGAGTAGCTGGTATCATTTCACACATTTGTGCATAAATAAGTTATATTGTCCTTTTAATAGGAAGATATGCTCTATTTGCTATTTGTTGGCTGTTTATAATGAGAGAGAGAGAGTGTGCTCTCTTATTGCCCCCAGGAGGAGGATGATAGACAGCTGAGCTGATTAATACAGCTGCTATTAATCTGTCTTCCGCTACTCATATAAATAATCACTTTTTTTTCTTCTTTTATACATTGGATGCAACTAAAAGTGTTTCTGTTGCCACGCAACAACTGGTTCTACCACAGCCAACAGTGTTATTAGTATTAGTACTATGATAGCTTTTACTATTATATTTATTGCTGCTGCAGTAGGATTTCAAGCATCAGCTGGTTGCAGTTTCTCAAATGTGAGGATTTGATTTTTTTTATCATTGTAAATTGAATAGGTTTTGGTTTTAGACTGTTGGTCGGACAAAACGAGCTGCACACATACGTGACCTCAGGCTCTGGGGAATTGTTATGGGTATTTTTCATTTCTCATGCCATCCTATGAATAAAGGTTCAGCTAATTAAATGAAACAATGGTCACATTAAACCTCCATTTAACATGTAAAGGAAGCAGTAAATAAACAATCAATGAATAGTTATGGCACTATATTATTATATTATTATGTTATTACTTATCTATAACTTATATATCTATAACTATAAGAAATAGCTAGTGAATGGTTGATAACTCAGTGTGACAAGCTGTAATTCTTAAGTAGATTTACATCATTTTAGATTTTAACTGTTATAACATGTAAAATTGTCTTTAGCTAATATACAAATATCTTATGTTATCATTTATTTAAAGATTAAATTATATCCATCCATACCAGGTGTTATGTGTTAAAATTCAAAAGCATTTTGTTTAATATTCCTTCGGTAGTTTCACTTTAACTGCATAGACGAACTTTCAGTTAACAAATACATTAACACTTAAAAATGTCCTAATACCTGCTCCACTGTGTTTTATAGTGTGATGAACCATTTATTCATTGTTTGCAAAATACAGTATCAACAGAGGGGCCCTCCTGGTCCCCGGTCTTATACACTGACCCTGTGCTAACTTCTAGTTTTACGACCTTAATTATTTTAATTAACATTGAGCTCAGTTGCTGTAAAGTTATTTCACCAAATTGCTTCAATTTTAAATGAACGCACAGGAAACCTCGGGCAAGGCAGTAATATAACACAGATGAACTGTAAGGCTGCAACCAATGATTATTTTGATAATTAGTTGATTATTTAATATATAAAATGTCAGAGAATATTATTCCCTGAAGCCCAAGATCTTCAAATGTCTTGCTCTGTGTGAGCAGCTGTCAAAAACCTCAATATGTTGAGTTCACAGTCTGTGCAAGCTGTCAAACCTGAGAAGCTGCAACCAGTGAATTTTAGAAATGACAAACAATAAGTCAATTATCAGAAATGTTGCCAATTCAATATCTGTCAATCGACCTTTATTGTGCTTGTCTGGGGGTCAATAGAGGCCGAACAACACATTTTTGCCCCAGGGCCCTTAGGAACTTTATATGGCCATGATCAAATGACATGAATCCTTTGTGTTCATATCTCTGTGGGTAAAGGTGGAGTTAGCTGGGGTAAATTCCCTTTTAAGGCAGACTGAATATATATAATAATAATATTGATGTTGATACATAGTGAACGGGGTTATAGCATCTTTCTAAAAGTGATTTGATTAAGTGCTTTATTTACGGCCTGAGAGAGTCAAACTGAGACTCTTGCTGTTGGCTTTCTGATTGATACAAAGACGGTCTTGACTGTGAGACTGTGAGTATCAGTGCTGTTTGATCAGGACGTGTAATGTCTGTTTATATGTGTTTCCCATTTGAATGTCGTCACATTTGGAGTCAAATTCCAGTGCTAATGAAAAGACTGACATTCTGATAATCTGTGGATTTGTGTGTCTGTGTCTTTTCTACGCCACCATGACTCTGCCTGTGTGGATTTGCAGTCCAGTGATGGAAGTGCCCGCGGACAATCCTCTGTCAGAGGAGCAGGCGAGGTTATACTTCAGAGACGTCATCCTGGGCATAGAGTACTGTAAGTATCTTATGAAAGCATTAGATTTTCTCTTTATGATTAACCTTATGATGTAAAAGCAGAAACATGTGGACTGCTGAGCATACATACATCTCGCTGCTCTGCTGATATGATAGTATTCTCCTGTTTCGTCTGAAGGAACAAAGTGTTCCTCGCCCTGTTTCCATGCCCCTGGGGTCCGGCTGCAGTTGTGAGCTGTCCACCTCATCAGTATCGAGCCTCTGTTCAGATTGTTTTTTTCTCCAGCTGTGTCCTCATTTGCTGCACTGGATCAATTTTACTTGGCTATAAGCCCAATCATTAGTGATCAATGCTGCCTCTTTCTTTTTTTTTTTTTGGAGTGGTTACACCTCATACACCTCAGGAGTCGTAGGTCACATTTGAGGATCAGTTACATTTCCCGCTCAAAGGCACATCAGCAGGGCGGAGGAACCGTGTCCCTCTGGCGGAAAAGCAACTTTCTAATCATTTGACTTTTTATTGCCAACCCTCATAAAAATGATAAGCCTGGACTCTGTAGGAGTATGAGGAGTAGTAACTGATGACTACAAACTATGGAACCAGCATGTGTTCAATATTAAATGAATAAAAAACAAATTATGAAACAAATAATCATATGAATTAATTCTGTGAAATATAGAAATGAACCAACAATTTACTGCATAATTGATTCATTTCCATAATAACAGATTTTAATATGATACTACTTTATTTCATTGTAGACCTTTTGGTATCACTTCACAATAAGACGACCCTTTGAAAGGATTTATAAATGGTTTATAATTAGGTTATTCATTTGGTTGTTAACACTTTATAAATCAAAATAAAGAATTATAAACAACTTATAACAGTTCTCATACATCGATGCAGCCTCACTAATTGGCATGATTACGGTAATGCTTACTTCTCATTAATCTTACTAATTTATTAATGAGTTACTATTATTTATAAGTGGTAAAAGGAGCCTTATAGTAACTCATTAATAATTGGTGATGTTTCACACTTTACAATAGGGCTCCTTTTACCAGTTATAAATACTAAAATACTCAGTGATTAATCGTTAAGATTAATAAGTATCAAGCATTAACTTGACCTTGCCAAATAGTGAGCCTGCATCAACATACGAAAACTGCTATAACTGTTATTGTTTGTAATTGTTTATTTTTGATTTATGAAGCGGTAACTGCCGAATTAATAACCTGAGTGGTGCTGACCGTTTTTCAAAAAGTCTGGTTTACTGTTGTTTACAGAATATTATTGAAATCTTTGTGTGACAGAGACAGACTCTCTCTGAGGAGCAGTGCTCGGTTCAAACTTCAGGGGGCTGAAAGGCTGAAAGGTCACGACTGCTGTCATGAAAAGTGACATCATGAAATAAAAATAAACTCCTGTAATTCTTATAATGAAAATAGGAATGATAAATTAGCATCTTGAGTTGTTTTAATTATATTATAGTTAAAACTACTTTTTCATTCATTTGATATAGAGCATTTAGAGGCTCCATAACAAACCACAGAGGTCAGTGTATGATTGTCTCTTGATGGACTCCAGTGTAGTGAAAGTGAAATAGCTTTTCCTTTTTAAAACCTGAATTATCCTGAATTCTAAACCTCAGTGGTCATTCTTTAGGTCACTGATGTTGTGTGTTTTAATTTGAGCATTATCAGAGCTAACAATGTTTAATTGCCAAGGCCTTTAATAAGTAAAGTACTTCATGGTTTTAATAAGACCTCTTCAGACAAGAAGGCAGCACTTATCCAATCAGTGAGGCGTCGAGGGCTTAGCTCCAGACGGCTGCTGAGTGTTAAGGCATAGACATGCACTTAACTTTCGGTTTCAGATGACCTGAAGTTGCTTCACATCATTCTGACACTGCAGCAATCAGACCGAGGTCAAACAATCATTTCTTAACTATATGTTATTTTTTTTAAATTACAGATCCCTGTGTCTCACTTATACTGTACATCCGAATGACAACTGACATGCACCTTTATTAGACACATGGTTCATTTTAATATGATATGAATGGAAGTAAATGTTTCAGTAGTGTGTGTATTATATGATAGATATGTGCACAGCTGCAGTGGTATAGTGGAAGTACATTTACCTGAGTATTTCCATTTATTGCTTCTTTGTATGTAAACTCCTTCACTGCATTTCAGAGGGAAATATTGTACTTGTTCTTCACTACATTTATCTGACAGCTGGAGTTACTGGTTACAAACCACGTGATGAGCTGAACAGTTGTCAACCTGTTTGGCTTTTGAAACCCTCTGTCTGGTCGGAGTCATGTCCACTAAACTTCTCACATG
Organism: Seriola lalandi dorsalis; assembly: GCF_002814215.2. Taxonomy (NCBI): domain Eukaryota; kingdom Metazoa; phylum Chordata; class Actinopteri; order Carangiformes; family Carangidae; genus Seriola; species Seriola lalandi. The sequence continues at coordinate 3,106,359 of NW_019525134.1, read as the reverse complement.
GCATCAGATTAAAGTAAAAAAATCCACAAAAAAAGCAAATAATAATAATTACTAAACAACTGAACTATGTATAAACTAGTTTAAACTTGCTCCGCCCCGACCATCTACATCAGTAAAATGCTCCTGAGACGTTAATCCATCTGTGTTAACAATCTGATAATTATGAAGGACAAAAAGACACAAGTATAACTAAATAATTGAATAAGTTCATAAATAAATAATTAAATACCTCATGTGCTGCTATTTTATCTTAATATTTTTCACATTTTACAGTTTGTCTTTCTTGTACCGTCTCGTACTTTGCTGCTGTGACACTGCACACGTCCTAATGAAGGAATATCTTCTCTTAAATACATTTTGGTAATGAAAAATGTGTTTTTATATATATTTACGTTTCTTAATTTAATCATGTGTTTCTGTATTTATTTATTTATTCATTCATACTTATGTCATACTAGCGCCATCTTGCTCCATGACACGGTGTTTCAATAAGAAATACAGACATGTAGATAGAGAAATAGAGATATCAAACTCTGCAGCAGAGCGCCATAAAAATACGGAGTTCATTCAAACTTCCCCCCTGAGAATAAACCTTTTAGATACTGCTTGAGTTTGTTTTGTGTTTTTTAGCCGCACAGCTGACAACAGTCCAAGAATAACAAAATCATCAGGATGTTGTTTGTTTGGTTTTATTATCGTAGCTCTTATAAAAATCAGACTAACGACGCCCTCTTTGTCCTCAGTGCACTACCAGAAGATTGTCCACCGGGACATCAAGCCTTCTAACTTGTTACTCGGGGATGACGGCCATGTGAAGATAGCAGACTTTGGGGTCAGCAACCAGTTTGAGGGCAACGATGCTTTGCTGTCCAGCACGGCCGGCACTCCCGCCTTCATGGCACCAGAGACCTTGTCAGATCAGCGCAAGAGCTTCAGCGGAAAGGTGAGTTAACCTTACATTCATATATGAATGCAAAGTGCTTCATCCGTGCTCGTGTGATGTGTGTGTGCGCGTGAGTTTTAACTGATGTGATTACAGCAGCTGCAGGTGCTGGTATAAGCCTTAACCACATGATTTGAAAATGAGAACCAATAAACCAAGATGAGATTTCAGACCTTTGCCGGCCTGCTAATCTGAGGAACTAATTGCCATTGTCAGTCGCTTCCCCTTTGTGTTAGCTGGCATTAGTAACGAGGATGCTACAGAAAACAAAGGCATTACCAGAGTAAAGAAATGGAGCAAGTCTGTTAGTTTTACATATCTGTTATTGATTCGGCGATGATTCACATCCTTATACAGAAGGGTTTCTGCTTTGAAGGTCGAGCGATGATCAGTCATGTTTGTCAAGGACAACCTGCCACTCTTCCATGATGCTGGAACTGAATACCTCCTGCCTCCACACTAAATCCACATTATTTGAAAACCATCTTATCGCAAAGCTTTAATTTTTTATTACAACTGAAAGAACTCATTGACGTAATTCCTCCATTTTCAGTTTTTCAGTATGAGTCTTTTTTTTTTTTTTTTTTGAGGCTTGTGAATCAACCCTACCTGCTGATTTATGAACAAGTAACAACAAAGCCTCGGTTCTCAACCCCCGACATCCTATTCATATCCAGCATGATTGGTACAGGTCGTGTTCCTTTCTGCAGTGGTAATCACTGAAGGCAGACTGATGGATGTGCTCCTGGAAGGAAGTTGCATGTCTATAAAAGAGGGGTCAGAATAGAATGTTTGATTGCAGACAAAATGCTATCAGGATGTAGGAGCGCTTCAAGTGTCTCGGCCCACTGTTTCCCCGAGGCTCCGAGAGGTATATGCTGTGTTAGAGGGACGCTTTTTCTCTGATTAGTCCTGCTCTCTTCCTGATTTGGATTTGTTGTAGCCATGTTCCGAACAGCTCTGTGTCCATTATTCATCAACACTTGTGATTTGATTTGAAGTTTAAGTCATCAGTGAAATATTTAACATCTGACACTCAATCAGTTAATCCCTCAGTCCCAGTCGTACATCGGGCCATTAGGGCGTTAGTTAGTCATACAGAAGAGCGGAGAGGAACTACAAGCCTGATGGATAGTTGTCCTGCCTCTGCTGATCATACACATCCATCTCTAAGGTGTCTGATGGTAGACGTCCCCAGAAAATAAGCTGAAAAATGTCTCATAAATCACAGTAGGCAGTCTATATTGATTTAGATCACAGTGTTTTTTTTGTTTTTTTTTACATGAGCAGGTGTTCGGATCGTTTCAGTGTGTTTCTAAAAGTATAGTTGTGCAGTCTGTTATGTAGCATTTAACGTCACTGTTGCCACTTTCTCACAGGCTCTGGACGTGTGGGCCATGGGAGTCACTCTCTACTGTTTCGTCTTTGGGAAGGCAAGTACGCACAGTTTCCCGCCCCTCGATCACATATCAGAATCTGGCTCACGAAAGGTTAACGGTAAAGGCAAGGAAAATGTTCATTTCACAGACTCCAATGCTTGTAAACAGCACCGAGTGGCACTTTAGTAGGAACACTCTGTATCATCGGTTTTGCTTTATGTGTCATACTGCAGAAGCTGCTGTTGTGTTTTTTTTTTTTTTTTCCTCTGTCGTCTTCAGGGATACAGATTTTTCCCGGCACAGTAGTAATTCAATGTTCCTTCCTTGTGTTTTTCCCTCGCTTTCTTCTGCTTCACCTGCAGTGCCCATTTATTGATGAGTACATATTGGCTTTGCACAACAAGATAAGGACCAAGCCTGTGGACTTCTCAGAAACGTGAGTCCATCTCTCTCCCTTCCCTTTATTAAAAGAGACGGCGGTGACGTTCCAGCCACCTCCTGTCCACAGCTGTAGTCACCGTCTTCGCCGATTGCCATCTTCTAATCTGCATCTCCGATCGCAAAACCATTTTGTTCTCCTCTCTGGTTACAAATTGCACCTACAAAAATGTGAATAGTTTTGCGCAGCAGTCAGTCGGTGCCAGCACACAGTAAATGTCACCGGCGTGTGATCAAAACAAGCATTGAAAAAGAAAAAAAGCAGGGGGCATCAGCAGCCTGGACACATACAAGCTGCTGTGCTTCCCCTATCTTCCTTCCCCCTGAAAGGTTAAAGAAAAACATGGAGGTCTTGTCGGGTGAATAATACAGAAAAGAAAAGAGAGAACAAGAGATAGAAAAGCCAGGAAGAGGCTGGCGGTGGTGATAGACTGATGAAGTATAAACATAGCATGTGTGAAAGGCCTGTGAGTGGCAGTTGGAGTGTGTGTCAGTATGGGGGGGGGGGGTCATATCAGTAATGAAAGTGTCTTCCCCCGGCGGGCTCAAGAGACTCCGGCTGTGTGGAAAGCAGCTCATTCATTAAACACCACCCTCCGTCAGAACAGAATAGCACACCAACTAATGAAATCATCTCCACACTGCACATATCAATGACAGTTAGTGGCGTCTTCTCGTCAGCTCTGATGGAGTCATTACACTCAAGGTGTAGTGCAGTTAATGTTGCTACTGCCATTATGAGAATCTATCTATGTATCTATCTATCTATCTATCTATCTATCTATCTATCTAGTAGTGTTAGCATAAACTTACCTAGCTAACCGTTTATTTGTCACTTTTAGCTGTTTCATTTGTTTAGTAATTCAAGTTCCATGAAGTTATCTGACTAGTTTTCTCCCTCTCAATCACAACACATTTAACGACTGACTGACTAACGGACTTAATATGCTGAGGATATGCTTTTCTACTTTGTTTTGAATAAGTTGAGCTACTCCGCAGTCTTTCCACGCAGCAGGAGAAGTTAGCCCTTGGGGCTACGGCAGCCCTGGTTAGGACTCACTGCTATAATTTGTTTTAGAAGATTTTTTTTTAAAAACTTAATTCACAGCGTCAACATTAAAAAATACCCATGGTGTAACACTGAAACATAAAAGAGGAAAGCTTATATAAAATATGTCCACCAACCAGTCCAGTTGCAGGAGACACGGTCAATCTCCACTTCTGTTCCTGAGTTACAGAGCTGAATCATTTTTTCCTTAATAGACATTTGTGTTATATTTAATCATAATAATGCATGAATTCTTGAGTTATGGCCAAAAACGGTTTTTGTGTTGTTACTGTGACCCTGACCTTTGACCTTTGACCACCAAAATCGAATCAGTTCACCAAATTCCCTCGAGGCGTTACTGAGATATCACATCCACAAGACTGGGAGGGACGGACGGCAGCATCAACAAATTATTGTTTGTTTATTTTCCATAAATAAATCTTATTCATTCAACTTAGTTCCACTCTGTATTTCCCCCCTGGTCCACTGATCCACACACACACACACACACACACACACACACACACACACACAGCCTCCCTCCCTCCAGTGGCCCAGTTCAGAAAGTTTGATCCAAGTCTGTTTAAATTGACCCTTGGGTCTAAACAGGACCATGAATGGCTTTGGTATACATTCTCTACTTTACACGGGCCTCAAAACTTGTTCTGTGTCATTATCATGTTGTTTCATGCAGACCAAACATCAGTGAAGAGCTGCGGACTCTGATCTTACGGATGCTGGATAAGAACCCAGACACCAGGATCACCATCCCTGAGATCAAGGTAACGTAGAGAGAGAGCAAAGCAGCTGTGGAACGAGACCTTGGGGTCGGTCACTTATTGTTCAGCATGACAGGCAGCTGAGTTGAACACAGTCATCACAAGAGGATTTCACCGTCGATGTTCACACACGACAGGAATGCCCTTCTCTCTGCAGCGATTGGCTCGTCAGGCTCTGACCTCACTGTGATACATGGAGCAGGGTTCGTCATACATGCTGTGTTGCTCCAGGGCATGATGAAAGCTGTTTGTCCCCGCGGAGGACTGGGGTAGAGGGGTAGGTGAGGTTCAGGAGCAGCCGTGGACACACGACATTCCCCACCGTGTTTCCATGACAGTCTGATCATGTCAGTGAGTGGTTTTCTCACCAGAGACTGTTTATACAACAAGACAAGATTAGGCTGTCAGACATCATATATCATATATCACACTGGCTACTGTGTAGGAGGGACAGCGAGACCGTTTGTCCCCCCCACTCTCAGCTTTTAAGCTAATAAGGTCAGTACTTAGTACTTTGGGAAATAAGCCCAGGGGACTAAACCTCACTCTGCTACAGTGCTATTTGTATGTCAATAGGCATATTGGATGTAAAGTTTTAATAGGCACACAAACACACATGCAGCAGTTCTCGCAGTGAAAAATATAATGCTCTGCATCAACAGGAGCCAGGACCCTAATTTTCGGTCGGCACCCACTTGTGTTTCATTTCTAATAAGAACACACATGAAGTGTTTCTCAGAAAAGGCTCTGTGCACCGTGGAAGGCCTATTGTAGACCACTGCACAAAAAAACACTGCTACCATGTTGGTGTGAAGTACCCTGAAGAGAAGAGGGAATGCATTTCTTATCATATTTTAGTCGTATAAAAACAGTAGGAGGCTGAGACTGAAAGTTGTTAATCTCATTCTGGCTCCACTGACACAAACGCACAAGATCATCAGACTGATTGATGGTGAGACTCTGACCTCACTGTGATAAATAGAGCAGGGTTCATCAGACTTGCTGTGTTGCTCCAGGGCACGATGAAACCTGTTTGTCCCCGTGGAGGACCGGGCTGAAACTGAGTCAGCCAGTAGCAGAGGGGTAAGGAGGTCTGGGAGCAGCCATGGACAGATGACATTCCCCGCTCCCCGCCGTGTTTCCATGACACAGTCTGATCATGTGTCAGCGAGTGGTTTTTCTCACCAGAGACTCTGTTTGTGTTTATAGAACAAGAGATGCAGTAATTAGGCTGTGAGGGATCATGCATGAATTTGTGCACAAACACACAAACACATCTTTTTAGTTGACACAAGTTACGAGAAGAAACTCAGAAAAACCCTTCAGTCGATAGAGATAATTACATTTACTGAAGATTTAATATCACAAAAAGTCACGTTATTTTACAGTTTAATTAAATGCAACTTAAATTGAATTAATTCAAAGCAAAATCATGTTTTAGCCATGAACTACACTGTGTCTTATATTATTGTCAAATGATTACAGCACACTTCAAGTCGAGTCACTGTATAAAAACGAACTTTAAGAGATTTGAAAGTTCAGGCAGGTAAATCTGTCCATTGCTTTTTCCTTAATGCGCATTGATGCTCACTGATTTGAAAGGTTTGCAGATCGTCTGCTGTCTTCCTGGATTGTGTGGATTTTTGATTGATTGGTTCTTCATTTGTGAAGAAGCAGCAGTGATGTTCATGATGTTCTGGATGTCAGAGCCTCCCAGGCAGCGTGCGAATGAATTTCTGCAGGCACTTTAAAGGATAAATCTAGAGATACTCAATGTCGTCAACGAATCCTATGACAGGACCGATGAAATGATCATATTAATAAATATATATGTGCGTCAGTGGATCATTACACTGAGTGATATATTCCTTCATTATGATAAACATAGATAAACCATTACTCCAGAGCACCTGATCCATGACAGAAAATAGTCCCCAACAACAACAGTTTCCTCCTGTTTGAGGAACGTTTGGTAAAAACTACAGTATATACACCAGTGGCCTGTTTTTATAAAAGTATGTCTGCAGTAGGAATGAGAGGGCTGCAGATGAAAGTCAGGAAGCACTGATTGACACATACTTGTATTTGGTCTTTCCATTTGATTTGATGGCAGTAAGAAAATATAGGATAACTGCAGCCTTCGAATTCAAATCACTGTGATCAATAATGAAGCAACTTGGATAAAAATCAACTGGGGCTGGTTCAGTTTGATGGAGCATTTGTCTCAAGCAGCTTTTACGTCGTTGCTTTTGGATTTTTGGAGCATAATGAAATTAATTCTCATTTATAAATCTAAACATGTCCCGCTTTAGAAAATGCTCGGCAGCGATGTAATGTCTGCATGCTGTTCAGTACGAAGGCTACATCCTAATTCAAAAAGCCTGTCGCCCTTTGCAACAAATTTAAAGATGCAACAATACAGAAATGTTCAGCTGCAAACGAACTCCGGCTGATTGTTTTGAATATTTTGATTATTTTATTTGTGTGTGTGTTTGTGTGTGTGTGTTCAGATGGACCAGTGGGTGACCCAGGGCGGCACCGACCCCTTGCCTCTGGAGGAGGAGCACTGCTCTGTGGTGGAGGTGACCGAGGAGGACATCCAGAACTCAGTCAAGTTTGTCCCCAGCCTCTCTGCAGTGGTAAGACGCACCGGGTGTCCCCTGTTCACCAAGCTCTTCGTTCAGCAGCGCTCAGAGCAGCTGCTTCCGCTGTTAAACCGTAATTGTGACAAAATAATGAGCAACACAGAAACCGAGGACGAGGTTGCGTCTTCTCTTTGTTGAGCAAATGTAATCCTGTACTCATATGCATTTGGTTTTTGTTTAACATCTTGAAAATAAAAGGGTGGCAACAGGTAATCCTGATTTATTTTTCGGCTGCATCCACTCACTAACTTTATGAGTGATTCAAGAAGAGAGCAGGAGATAAAGGAGGAGTGTGTTGACACTGCAGATGTTAATCACTGGATGAACATCCATCATGATACTGGAATTGATTCGGAGGCCGTTCTATAAGAGTTTGATGTAATGTGCAGAAGAACTTCAAATAGACAGGAATACTATTTGATTTTATTGTCTCGTGGTTTTTTGATTGGTTACTGTAGCAGCCTGGTTTGGTCTTGCTGTTGTGTGTTGTGTATTGTTATTAGTGTCTTTAGTAGTTAGTTAGCCTGTTCTTATGATGATGATGCTGAATGAGGGAATCTGTTGCTTAATGTCGACTTTTACTGCACGTTTCTCGGGGATATTCAATAATAGTACATAATAATATATTGCAGCCTGTTATTTCGCTGCTGCTGTTGTTGCTGCTGCGAAGGAACCACGTCCCCGAAAACAGGAAACCACAATCTGCGATATGTGACTCCCGTAAATGTTATAATGTTACACCCGTGGAGATGTGCTCACACAGGCGAAGGCACGCACACAGCAGCAGTGGAGCACGTTTGAAATTCTCACTACAGTCGATCCTTACCTTTTTAACAGTCAAGGGAGTGGAGGCGTAGTGTGTCATCGCAGTATCGAGACAGCTTACATATACTGTGTACGCACACACACACACACACACACACACATCAGTCTGCAGCTCGATCAATGGTCACACACTGAAGCTCTAAACACACATCAAAGTGATCATCCAATCATTGATCATACAGATGTAAACACACTGTAGGTGTGAGCTGTCTTACCTTAGAACAAGTGTTTCCTCCACACCAGTTTCTGCCTTATTGATGGCAGAGCTAAGATCAAAGGTCGAGGTCAGTGTGACCTCACAAAACACTTTGTAGCCCCTACTCAAGACTTCACACAGAAATCATGACAAAATTTGACACAAATGGTTGATATTTTATACGACTCTGGATAAACAGGGATGTAATCTATAACTAGTCTGAGTGGAGGAAGCAGGCAACCGCGAGGAAGTGATTCTAGTTTCTCATGCAGTTAATTGCACAAACACAACATGTTGATTTCCCCATGAGAGCACAGATCTTCTGTTTTGCTTCACCCCCTGCGCGCAAGTCTCACAATGACGTTGCTTGTAAATCCAGCTGCTCTCCACGCGCACGACCACAAGCTCAAAACTGCTCACGCCGGTAACCGCCCTGTGTTCTGTGACTGTTTCAGATCTTAGTAAAAGCCATGCTGAGGAAGCGCTCCTTCAGTAACCCCTTTGAATGTCCGAGCAGGAGGGAGGAGAGGTCCATGTCTGCGCCCGGCAGCCTGCTCATGTAAGCACACACACGCACACACACTCGGTCCAGCGGCCAGACATGTCCACACCTCACTCACACACTTAATGGTTGCAGATCTTATCAGTGAAGGGAAAAGCAAAACTAAAACCACACAGGCTCTTATTGCTGAGATTGCTTGAGATTGTAACACAGATTGATACTTCACACCTGTCTCCTCTTTCTGCTGTATCAGGTTAACTAGCACTCATTCCTGTGGCAGCAGCTGCTGCTTTGTGTTGCCATAGCACCATAATTCATTCTTTCATTGTATGCAGTGGAGCTTACAGCTTTTCTGAGTGTTTCTTTGTGTGTTGCTTCCAGCTTTGAAGGGCACAAAGATTTAGAGTGAGACAGAATGATACAGATCCTACAGTGCCTCGGGCTGACCTTGGATTTTCTGTTACATGGATTGGAAACAATCGTCCTACCCCATCATGCAGTTTTAACATAATACAGCCGAGGGCAGATTGGAGCATCTATAGCTGTTCCCTGCTGTCCTGCCGGCGTCCTTGGGACAGTAATCCGTGTTATGTGTCCAGCAGACTCTGTCATGAAGATGCACTACTGTAGTGCTGGATGTGGAGCGGACTCTAATCTCCTATTGTGAGGGCGTCTTTTTGATGATTTCTTCTGCATGTAGGTCGAGGTCTGAGCAGTCAGAGCTGAAGCTGCTGTCTAAGGTAAAGGTGTTTTCAGAGGACATGTTTGTTTGAGGCAGCGCTGCCCCCTGCTGGAGGATGGGGGGAAAGAAACAAGACTAGTAGCATTTTTCTTTATCACAGGATGCAACTGGACATACTAATTATGCAGAGGTTTCACAACTTAAAATAATGGTAATGATTATTCATTTTAGTGATTAATGGAGCACTCCACTGTCGGGGATCATAAAGAGACAATTTTACAAAAGAGTGATCAAAATCCAAACAGCAGATAGTAAGATATCCTGTTTATAATCCCTAATACAGGTCAAGCTCCAAAAACATTCAGTCCTACATTTTTTAATAATAGCACCATTAGTTAGATTTTCCCTGCCTACCTCAAGTACCGATCATCCGTTTGTAACGCTCACACACACACACACACACACACACACACACACACACACACACACAAAAATATTTTCAGACCTGGTCAGTTCTTCATGTTAGAAACAGTAACTCAAGCGTTTAATGAGTTGTCAATGATCAGTGTTGACTGGCAATCTCAGCATTAACACTGAAATGTAGAAAATGACCTTCATGTTGTGGTGGGTGGGGTTAGCAGGGGGGAGGTCATCTCCACCGGCAACCTTGTTTTTGAGCTCCTCGGGTGACCTTTGCCCTCTCACCTGTGACTTCTCCATCTTTTCTCCCACTGTGCTGCAGGGACTCGTGGCCCTTCCGGCCCTCTTTAAAACTTCACCCCTCCCTCAGGTAACACTCTCTCAGTACAGTGTGGCACGCTGTCTGTCAGCCGCTGCGCCCGCCATCATCTTAGACTCCTCAGCTCCTGCTTATCCCCATCATGAGAAGTGATGGAGCCGCCCCCCCCCCTCCCTCCCCGCCCCTGTCGTCTCCCTGCTGCTGTCATTTAGTCCTGTGTTTCATGGATAAAGCATTTTGTGTCTTTAACATTCATCATGTAGGAAAAAGGGAAAAGAACTTCTCGGAATGTGCTGCATTAGGAGAGAAGTCCTAAGCCTTTAATAGCGTCATCATTCAGATCTCTGTCTTCACTGTGCGTATGTGGTATTGATCTTTCTCTCTCTTATTTCTTCTCTCAGAAAGTGCAGCACAGGAGACGGACCCAGAGAGGGAGAGCTGGAGGACCTGCATGAAGACGAGCCCTCCTCTTGAGTCTCCCGTCCGCAGAGCTTTGTCTTGAACTCCGTCCCTTTACGTCCCTTTGCTTGAACCGCTGTGCACTCACCCCTTCGTCCTCCAAACCAGTGACGCACTACGGGCTTCTCCGTCCGTGCACCGAGGAAACACTCAAGGTTTTGAATCTGATACAGTGCTTGTGTTTGCAGTCAGACTTGTGCGCTTGCTTTTCGTTTTCGCTTCCAGTCTTTCCTTTCTCACCCCGGTATCCCCCGAAACTTTCCTTGGTCACCGTGGAGTGTTCGATCTGCGGAGGCTGCTCGTTTAACCTGCTCAACCACTTACTGGCATGAGTGAAGCGAGGAGAGGAACTCCGCCGGTTCTCTGGATCGTTCACAGTTCAAGTTATTGTTGCGGGAAAAGATGAGAACCTGTTCGTCGGCTTGTATTACACTGTAATGTGGAAAAAAAAGAGTCAAACTCTTTTGTTTTTGTTTTTTTTGCATGGTGAATAGTTATGGCTCATCATCAGGCTGTCCACAGCCACCTGTCACAGTCAGAGGCTGATGAAGAGAAAAGAAACTCCTCTCTGACACTCGTCACAGACTCCTGCATGTGAATGACACTGTATTGTCTCTTCAGCGAAGTACAGGGCTTTTGATTTCTGATCAGTGATCAGACATTTTAATATTGTACATTGATGTCTTCAGTGCTCTCGTCTCACAGCCCCATTGTACACGTGCCACCCATAGCTTTTATTTTGAAGCGAGGTTATAAAGGTTATAAAGTCCTCTGACAGGAGGGAGAGGAAGTCAGCCGTCTGAGGCCGATCACACAGAAAGGGCAGCGGCTTTTTTTTCTGCTTCAACACATCTTGAAGTGACTCTCCCGCTGTGTGATGTGTAATTATTATTGTTTTTTGTTAGAAGTAATCTCACGCTTCTTCTCCTCCTGTGTTCTGTGTTTGTTTGTCTGATGATTGTGGTTCTCTAACGCTGTCACTTTGCTTCCATATCGTACTGTTTCGGTCATTGTGACAGAACATGGAGCATTTGAAAGTGAATGTTGTTTGATGGCGAGTGTGAACAGACTGAAAAAAAGGACTATAAACCGCTCAGATTGTCCACATTTCAGTCTATGCCACATTAGACGTTGTTATGCAACATTCATGGATGCAGAGCTGATTTAAAGGCATAAATAATCTCATTGTCCAAGTCAAACGTCAGTGAGCGCTCTTGCAGATGAAATTGAATCAAGTTGTGCAACGGCAAAGGGAGTCTACACAAAATATTAGGATGGGAGAGGAGGTCAGAAAGGGGGGAGGGGTTACACGTGTTTTCTTTTTGTTGAGGGGAGGGTAGTCAGACTTTTTTGAGACTTTGACATTTTATTTTTAATAACCCAAAACTATATTTCAATATTCCTTTAAATCAATCCCAATTTAAAAAAAAAAAAAAAAAAAGATTAGTTCACACAGTGGGTCATACAGGTGTTCTTCATCATGTGCAAAGGACAATTTTTTTTTCAACAAAAATAAAGGGAAAAAAATGAAATACCTAATATAGAATTGGCTGATTATCTTTGTGCTAAATTTAAAAATTGCTAATTCATATATATAAAGGTTGAAATTGACATTACATTATCTTAAATTCATTCATTATCATTCTTCATGCTTTGCCTTTTTTTTTAGTTATTAATTGTTGAACTAGTTGCACCAACCCAGTAGGAAACATACTTTTAGTTAAGGTTAGAGTCCAAATAAAATGTTAATGGTGCAGAAAATCATGCAGTTTTAAAATTTAACCCCCTCCTCACCTGAGTCCATTTTGCACAGTCCTTATTCAGTTCGCCTGGCTGACGTTTTAAGCTTTCAACGAGCCATGCAAAGTAATGTTGGGATTAAGGACGAATGAAAAAGAATGAATGAACATTTTGTAAGATATGAGTCCTTTGTCTGCCATTCAAAGTGGTTGGCTAACTTACATTTTTTTTTTTTTTTTTTTTTTTTAATCTGTGGGTTGTTTTGTTTCCGCCGACTCAACTCAATGAGAACATTTATGCCTCCGCAGCAGCTCTGCCTCAGATAAAGGTTTATATAACTCCAGAGTCTTTCTCCTCCTGTTCTGAATGACGCTCACATCGCTTGAACCGCAGTGAAAAGGGGCATTTTAATATCACAATTAGGCTCAGGCTGCCAACAAACAACAACAACAACAACAAACAACAAACAACAACAAACAACAACAGCAACAGATCCCCATCCACTTCAGTGCGTCTCAGTGAAGGACTCTGACTGAAGATGGATTGGTGGGAGAATATTTCACACGTTGCTACTGAGCCTCTGTGTTTAGGGCTTTACATGTTCGCAGAGGCAGAGGCATCATCACGCGGGAGAATGAAGATCTTTATATCTGTTTTTAATTGTATTATTCAGTCGGTAAAATAGATACGTGAAAATCTTTGTCTAACTGTCTAAAAATGTCTCAGTGTGCAGTTTAAAGTGAAGGGTTGTGGACATTAATGTGATGATGTGACGCTCGTGTTTGTTTTCTCTGTGATGAGGGTGACGTAAGGTGAAGTACACCTGTCTGTTTGCAGAGTAACCTTCAGTGAAGGGCTGATCGAACCAAAAAGTATGAAGTCTGAAACGTTGTGTTGTATTTTTATTTGCTTTAAAGGTGTAACACTCGTTCTTATAGGAATTCATTTTTACCCTAGGTGTCGCCAGCTTTACATGTGTGTGTGTGTGTGTGTGTGTCTGCACAGACGTTTTGTCAGTGACAGAGGTGCAATATTGTTGTCGTCTTAATCATCAGTGCATTATTGGCTCGTTCCCCTGCTGTCGGATGCACGCGGGCCAATCATCCTCGTGCGCGTGTTTTAGTTGTTGAAAGTTAAGCTCAAACATTACTTGTATTTAAATATTTGCACTTTTCCACTTACAGATACATATTGAAATTATTGTGATTACATGTAACACTACTGATCCCTGCCAGCCATGACACACTGTACAGTTTAAGATCAAGAGAAAAGCCGTGGTTCGCCTGTAACGGACCACATTTACTGTGTATCGGTGCGTTCTCACGATCTCCTGTGCTTTTTTGAGGCGTTGCTCTTTGCTATCGATCTGCATGTCACAGCATTGCCGCGTGGTTTTTTACTTAAACTCAAAATATGTTTCCATTTTTCCAGTAACTTATTCTCCTGTCTGTGTTAAAATGCTGTAACTGCAGCAACAGGATTGGTTTTGAACAGCTGTTTTCGTTGTGCATATATATATAATGACAGAATTGTGTGTGTGTGTGTGTGTGTGTGTGTGTGTGTGTGTGTGTGTGACTGGGGCAGCGGAGCTCTGGGTTTTACTGCTGAAATGATGCATAAGGCTAAGACTGTAAATCTCATCAGAGCACAGGAGCAGCTTGGACCGTCTTTTCATGCACCCAGCCAACTGGTTATTTAAAAGCTATTTAATATTAATTATTACCTCAGAGATGATGAATTATATTTTGGGGCGAATGAAAAACTGGTGCAGAATCCACCGCCATCTATAAAGCATGTTTATTTATTTTTTGTTTTTTCATTTGTAATTCCTGAACTTAGTCCAGCATTTGTCAATAGATCCGTATAGGCCACGCCCATTTCCACCTAGAGACAAAACCAGAAAAGAATTTCATAAAATTTTTTTTGCCAGTCCTCACTAAATTTCAAAGTAACATATCTGATTGAACCTGGAACAAGTTTTACTTTTTTTTGGTTTGTTTTTTATAGGTTTACATCTTGAACACTTGATGCAGTTGACTTCTGCACACACCCTTTCAATCAGCTGATTGAGCCTGCTAAATTTCAAGCACATGATTAATTCATTTTAAATGGGTATAACTTAGTGGTCACATATATGATTGTTTTGAAACAGCACAGGTTATCCTTGTAGAGAATCCTAAAACTTACACATTTTGGCTGCTCTCCAGAACTCATCATTTTCCATCTCTGTTTGCTCTCAATGCAGAATACAGGTGTATTAAACATAGTGGATTTGGCAGAGGTTGCAGACTCCAAAATCTTTTCCAGCTTTGTGCTTAGTTACAGCAGTGAAACACAGAAGAAACATTAATGGTTTCCAGTTGCAGCACAGGAAGTGAGTGACAGGACTAATTTCTCATGATTTCAGGTCATTATTATATCCAAAGGAGGAAATGGGTGGAGGACTGTGGGAAGGCGAGTCTGTACATAATACGAAGTCAGGGATGACTGGAGCCGCTGCTGTGTCTTCTGTGACTGTCCTGACGTGTGTGTTGAAGATGCCTGCTGTCTCTGTGTTTCTGGACGTCAGTCTCGTGCCGTCCTGTGCATTTCTCTGAATGTACTCACTCGCCTGCATAAGTCGCTCATATGAAAAACAGACGCATGGCACGTCCCTATGGAATGCAGTTGTTACAATGTAAATATGTACCAATATATATAAAGAAGCTATTTTTTGCATGCTTTTTGTACACCTACACATAACCAGACAATAAAAAAAAAAAAAAAATTTGAATCCTTTTTGATATTTTGTCTGTGTTCCTCTTTGCTCGCACTGTGAGACAAAAGAACAAGCAGGAATATCACTGTACATTTTTTATTGAACTCAGTTGTCGATCACAAGGTGCACACAAGGGATGAATCACTCCGACAGTAGTGGTACATCCACACGTGATGTGTGTATATCTTGCTGTGACAAAGACAGTGACAGAGGTAATGGATGACTTACGGATGAGTTGTGTACACACAAGAGCACCCAAGGGCCAGAAATTGTTCTTTCACCCGCACAGATATGGAAACAGTTAAGAGGTGGAGGTTACACCCAGAGTGCACGAACTAAAAGCAAACCGAGCTACACCCAAAAGAGTACACATACGTCTGAGCTACGCCATCGAGAGTCACAGTCACTCGGGGTGGTTTTAAAGAGTGGGAGGACGTAGGTGGTAGAAGATGCTGCTGGAGATCAAAAAAAGAAATAGAGGGCACATAGAGCAATGTCATTTGACGCTGTCCTTTCCAGGCCTGGTCCCTTTTCAGCCCATTTACAGTGTGTGTGTTTTCTTGTCTTGTCTTGCAGGATCTAATGCAGGGCTCCCGCGCAGTACAGCTTCAAATCAGCATGGCTATGGGCCATGGGCTTGAAAGTTTGTCTCCAGGTCACTTCTACACAAGAATAGCAGATGAACAGATCAGCCACCACATAAGTTAAAGCAAATAGGCTTTATTTATTAATCCAAATATCTTACTTTAGATACTTCAGTCTCTATGCTACCTGCCTCTGAATCAGGATCCTGTAAAATAAAAGCCACAGGACATTTAGGCATCTCAGGTAATGTGCCAAAGGATTTGCTTCATCATCACATGACAAAAAAAAAAAAAAAACTCCACTGTCTGGACTTCTACATACACTCACGTTGGACAGGTCAGTGCCTCGGACTTGTCTTGGATTTGCTTCAAGGGTGTAATAGACACTTGTGTCTAAACCGAGCGACTCGCTGTCAGGCTGTAAATACAAAATGTTCTGCCTGGTTCAGTTACAGAGGAAACTGTCTGGGTGAGATAGGAGGAGATTTCATCTTCTATCAGATAAATGGCTGCACTGTACCATGGTTCTGCAGTGTGCATGGATGTTATGGGCATAAACACAGCATTAATCTGATAGTTGTTGAAAGTTTAATGTTCTTGTGCGCTAACGTGGTTTCTAGTTCTGGTGTGTAGCACTCCTTCACAGCAACTGAAATCCACCCAAAAGATGTTCAGATAGGGAATTAGACAGCTAAAAACTTTCCCCGATGTCTGCTCTGTGTCTGTCTGGACTCCCTTTGTTAAACGCCTCTCTGCTTCCATCTTGTGTTCAGACTGATTACAGTACAGTTTACATGTGATAATCAGGTTTTATGCATAATAGATCTTACCTGTACTTGTGTATCTGTATATTTGAATTTCATGTTCTTGTAAAATTCTCTTTTTGGCAGCAAATACAGCAGCACCAAGTCACACACTACAGTGGCCTGAAGGATTATTTGAAGAAAGCAGAATTATATTAGTTTGCATGCAAAGTACTCATCAGACAATAAATAATTATTGCAGGTATGAGTAAGGCTACAACATACCACTCCAAAAATGCCCACTCCAGAGCCTATAGCTGTCAGTGTTGGGATGATGTCAAACTTTCTTGCCTGTGAAGGACAGAGGGCCAATTATTCAAAAGCTTTTTCTCCCTAATTCTCAAGTCAGAAATGAATATGAATGAAAAATATTCAAACTCACCAGTGATTGCACAATGATATCGATTCTAATCCCAAACACTTTGAGAAGAGTTCTTTTCTGAACTTTGTCCTCCAGATAATGCTTCGCATACCTAAAGTGTGTCACAGAATATTTATGACAAAGCATTTCCACATATTCCCACCATCCATTTGAGATTATAATTTTTAGGAACCTGCACAATAACACTCATTTCCCATATAATAAACTATTGTAAAACATCAGGGCTTTTAAGTCTTTAGAATTTAACCAGAACAAATGAAAGGTTTCACGTCCTCCTCCTGAATCATCCAATTAGAGAACAATAAATAAAGGACAGCACGGTATTAAAGGCTACCCATGCAATTAGAGTCAACAATTAGCACTGTCACAATATAAATAATAGCCTGATAATGACGATGCCCGGAGTATGTGTGAACAAAGACATCAGGCTGTGCTCAGAAACGCAGTGACAGTTTGAGACAAATCTCAGCGCCATGTTGAGCTGCTTGACTCAGGGCCAGGAAAGATTATAAACTTCAGGCTGTCTGCACTCCGCACAAACTCAAATGAAGCGAGCAAAAAATAGTACACGGGCTACTGCATATGGAGACAGTATATGGACATGAAAGTAGAAATTCCCATCACCAAGAGACAAGACTAAACAAAATGGTGACAGAGCATCAAACCTGTGTTTGAAAAACTTCTCTTTGGTTAATCTGCTTTCTTGCCAAGAGGTAGAGCTCGACGATATAAAACAGTTAGTAGTTGAACATGAAGCTACAGCCACTGTTAGCTTAGCTTAAGATAGAAAGAGAAACAGCTAGCGTGGCTTATCCAAAGGTAACAAAGTCTTCCTACCAGCTCCTCTGAAGTTCACTAACTAATATATTACATTTGATTTAAGTCACTCGGGGAAAAAAAAAATAAAGTGAAGAGAAGAACAACACTTTGTGGTTTTATGCTGTGTTATAATGTCCCTTAAAGCAGAGCTAGGAGAGCTATTTCCATTCTTTACGCTAAGCTAAGCTAAGCTAAGCTAACCAGCTGCTGACTCCAGCTTCACTCTTAAAAAGCACTGCCATGCAAATTGTATCAATCTCCTCATGTCACTCTCAGCTGAACTCATTTCTCCAAACGTCAAACTATTGCTCAACCACCACAGTCAGGACCAAGAACACGGCCTTTTCGTGCCGAGTCCACCTGAGTCCATGTCCATTTTATTCACACACCTGAAGTTGTATCCCACTGATGCTCTGGCTTTGTCTGTCTCAGCTGGGTTTCCATACAGACCGTGGAAGTTGTACGTCGGTTTACAGTGTTTTACATCCACATCAAAGTTACATGTCCAGTCGACCACAATGCCAATGGCCCCTCCCTGTCAAGATACAAGCGCATTAATATATCATACAGGTCTCCATTACCACATGAGAAACAAAACGCTAACAATACAAAAAGACAAAACGTGTGCAGCTGTGACTAAATGGACAGAAAATCTGCTTCCAATCCACCTGGAAGTCGTTCCTATCCAGTCAGTGTGGAGTAAAGATGAAACTTACCTCTCGGGCTATTG
Source organism: Seriola lalandi dorsalis (assembly GCF_002814215.2). Classification (NCBI taxonomy): domain Eukaryota; kingdom Metazoa; phylum Chordata; class Actinopteri; order Carangiformes; family Carangidae; genus Seriola; species Seriola lalandi. The sequence continues at coordinate 3,087,908 of NW_019525134.1, read as the reverse complement.
TTTCAAAATTAAAGCCAGACTGTTTAACTATGTCTCCCAGTCTGAATATTGGACACAGTGGAGCTTCCTTTGGATCGTGGAGGCATTTGCTGATGTATTTGGCATCAATACCCTCCACCAGATTACTCCTGAAAAGAACGACTGGATATTAGAGAGAAACGTGTAGGAAAACATTATTCTTGCTTGTTTATTTTTTTTTAGCTTGAAGCGACGCTACGCTGTCTCCAAAAATACTGTTGACTGACACCATTTGGGAGTCACTGCTTTGTTCACTTGAAGGCATGATGTCCTCTTTCATCCTTCACCCTCATCTACAGCATGACTGAAGTGGATTTTAAAAAGAGGTCTTAGTTATTTATAAAAGATCAGGTTCTTTCTATTTCATTTAAAACTTGCTTTTACCAACAACATGAGTTTAAAAAGGGTTTCATTAATTATTATCCACCTATCTGTCGCACCTGCTGAAGTAAATGTAGTTTGACATGAATGAGGACCATCACCTTGTGACTTTAAATAAGGGGAAGGTTACAGAGTTTTTGATGAACAGAGTGTAGTTCTCTGCAGACATCAGCAGAGGAGGGCTGGAACGGAAAATAGAAAAGAATCAAACACTTTATGTTGAGGAGCTTCATACAAGTATTCAGCATAAATCATCACAAATTATGTTTGTCCTGTACAGACGATTATTTAATCCCACAAATGGCACAGAATTGCTGCAAATTTCAGTCATCACGTGCATTACAAATCAGTACCAGCGTGCAGTATGAATAATTCAGTGTCTCCACATACTCTGGTATGTTGTGATCGTCCTCCACAGGACACCAGGCCAACACCTCGCAGGTCTTTGTCGTATTCACACAGACTCCCGTCATTTCCCCTTGAAACAGAAACACACTGGAGTTTATCATTGACACCAAATTGAAACTGCAGCAAATGTGTGTCAAGCAGGAAGAAAAAAAAAAAGGCATAGGCTTTAACATTAAAGCAATTCTAAACATCGTCCGCCTCCACTCTCCATCTTATCTTGAATTAGCATCGCAAGCAGCAAGCGAAAAGTCAGACAAAGCAAACGCTGACATAGCTATTTTCCTTTATCTTGCCCCGATCCTAACATATATAACTTCGCTCCACGTGATTAGTTTGTTGGTATCAGTCTCTCTCATCATGTGCTGGATGCGTTCACAGACACTTCTCCAGCAGGCGCTTGGTCACTCCGCTTCAGTCTCTGACCTTTCACCAGCGCCCACTGTGTTTAGCTACAGGGCCCCCCTCCTATGTTTACTTGTCTACAAGCACAGAGACAGTATGTCGCCTCTAAAGGGACACTGGCACCTAAAGGTGAATTTGACTGGTCTAAAACAGACAGATCTAAAGCTTTGGCTGACACTGGTCTTATTGAAGGTGATGTGAGACACAGAGGACTTGAAAGGCTCTGGATTTAACCGTGGGACAGATGGAGGACAATAAATTTATGTAAGTGCTCTTTGAACTGGCTGTCTGTACTGTATGTATGTATGTATGTATGTTTGGACCTATTAAAAAAAGGCTCTGGTCTGGAAGGTTATTTGATTTTAATGTCTCTGTTTGCTTATATTGTGTGAGCTCATACTCACAAGTTAATGTAACATCTGTGCGTGTGTTTATACGTATACATGCACATGTCTACTTGCTTAAGGCAGGGTTGTGCTTGCACGCATCAGTGATCAACAAGCCGTAATACAACACACACACCCACACACACACACACACACACACACAATGTGTTTGGCTGCTAAGACTCACATTGTTGATTTTAATCCATTTTTTTCTTAGTGATGGACAAGAGCAGTGTCTGAATTACGTATGAGGTGTTTACTTTAGCAGCGATAGTGATGCGTCAGATCTGGTGTATTTTAGTTTCTACCTTGTGTGTGTGAGCCACAACCCGTTTAGCAAATACACTGCTTCATAACCATAACCTGACATGATCCTCTACCTCCCTCAGTACATCGCAGCCCTGTCACCGGCTTTAAGAAGTTTAAGACAGGCTTTCGGCCCCTGGCAAAACAAAGCACGATAATGAAAATCCAGAGATCTGGACTGATCCGAGTTCGGCCGCAGGCAGACAGACGGTTACTCAGTGAGGGCTGCTGAGATCACACACTGTCAGGCCGTCAGGATTTACCATGTCCCGTACGTTTGAAACTCCCTCCTTCACAGTCGGCATGTGAGCTGCAGTTGTGCTTCCCTTTGAGCTGTATCGTGAACAAGAGAACACTGTCAGCGTGTGTGTGTGTACACAACTATAGGAATGAGGATGTGAAGAAACCAGAACATTTTAAACATGAATACAACACAACAATGTGAGAAGAAGGTTTTGCATTTACTTTCATACTCTGCAGCAAGCAGAAACCGCAGTTTGTCTCATCTTGAAGCCATTAAGTTTAAAAAGACTTTTTCGGCAATTTCACAGCTACAAAATTACCCAATTACACAAACAGTCTCGGAATGAGACGCTGTTTCCGTTTCGTTTTTACTGTTTATGGAAGTGTATCAGTCAGAGAGGGAGTAAACAGAGAGGAAGAAAAAAAAAAAAACCAGCGGGAAAGAGAGATGAAAATAAAATATGTGGAAGCACTTTCACATACCTCTGGACATTTTCCCATACTCTGCCCTTCAGTTATAATGTAGTTTGTCATCACCACAAAGGATGAGTCTCCCTGTGGTAAAAGAAAGAACATTCTACATATTCAGATGTATTTGTACCATAAAATGACACAATGCAGTAGTTACTAGACAACATGCAAAGTTTATTGTAGGCAGCCTGTAGAACATGAATCAGCTGTTTCCCACTGGTGGCCCAGCTGATATTATAGACACATCTAAACAAATACTTTTTCATCCCCCAGAGAATTCAACTTTAAACAATACTTTATTTTGGGAAATGTGCTTTTTTGGCTTTCTTGAGCTGTAGATAAGAAGGTTGATGGTATCTGTATTTGTTGTCCTTGAGCCTGGAGGCTGTTAGCTTAGCATAAAGACTGGTAGCCTGGCTCCGTCTGAAGGGGAAAACAAGACGAGGTCTAAACATATGGCTGTGCTGTGTGTGGTCAATGTGGGAAAATTCAGGATGTAGGTGAAAGCTGTCGTGACAACAACTGACATCATCGCTTCCTATTAGCATTCTGCCTTGTGTCAGCGGGTTTCAGCTTCTATCTGTTTGCTCCTCTCCTTCTCTCTGTGCTCACATATTCAGTGTTTTAATGCAGTTGAATTCACATTAAAGCTGTTCTCATTGACATGTTCTAATGACCGAAACGCATCTCATTAAGACTGCTGCTGCTGCTCTTAACTGAAATAAAACCCTGATTTCATAAACAGTGACGTCCGGCAAAATCACCACACACAGAAATACATAAATACGGACATAAATTAAAGAGGTGTGCTGTGAGTTTAGATATATTTATTTGAAAAATTATCACTCCGGAAAAAAAAGAGAAAACATTAGAGGCAACAGAATGTAATTCTTATTTTGTCCCTCACATTCTCCGTCTGGGTGACGAACTGCAGCTCCGCCTCTCTGCCAGTCTTTGACGAGAGTGGACACAGTGAGAGAGGGCGTTACTGGCACCGATGTTTGTCCAAGACGTTGCTATATTTATCGCTGGATTCTTTTCTTTTTTTTTAAGTCTCTAAATCCAGTGACAAATGTGCTGCAGGTTGTAAACACCCCCTAATAGAAACTAGAATAGATGGCATTTTGACAGCCAATGGGGAAACGCCAACTCAGTCACGTGGTGTTCAGCTGACCAATGGTCGAACTGTGATCACTCAGTCAGTCAGTCTCAGATATTATGGTCCAGCTAATTATCTACCTAGCACCACCTTTAAAAGCTCACTAATTAACATGTTTTATCTCCTTAAAACAGAGCTAGGTGAGCTGCTTCCCCGCCTCCAGTCTTTGTGCTAAGCTCAGCTAACTGGTTGCTGCCTACAGCTTCATACTTGACACAGCCACAAGATGAATATCAGTGTTCTCGTGACTCTGCCGCAATGTAAATACTAAAGAAGTGTTTGCTCTATGTTATATCTTGATCAGTTCAAAACCCAGAGCATCAAAACAAGTTGTGTGTTACTGGACTACTCCTTGGCTGAAGGTCTTCCTGGACAAAGCAAGTCGTAACGTGTTCATTTGTGAGTTTTTAAAAGGTTTTCACACGGAGAACAAAGTGTTGGTGCAGTCTGTGTTGTCCTACAGCTGTGTACCAACTGTACAGATGTTAGCTGTAAGGTAGCAATAGATGCACTGACCATCTGTTGCAGTGCGTCTGTGTGTCTCGGTCTCTGACTGAACAGTTTCCTTTTTCCCTTTATCTCACTAGTATCTTTGAATCAGTTTTATGCCGCCCTGGGAAAATTTGCATTTTATTGTCTTTTGCGCTCAAGCTGTTGTGAAACTGAAGTTGATTATCATTGATATTGTCAAGCAGGAAACAGGATCCTCTACAACAACATGCTGCTTTGGTGTTTATGGTCACACAGGCCAAATTCAGAACATCAAATATTGACTATTAGGTTTCATTTCTCTCAAAATAAATCATTACTACAGGAAAACATCGATTAAAGTGATAAACTCGAGTACAACAACGACCTTCTGTGGAGTTTTCACAGACAAAGGGATGAATTGCAGAATAAAGATACCTACCTGATCAAAGTGTGACTCATTATATCAAAGTGTTCTTTTCATCTTGTTTGGTTTATCATCCCTAACTATGAGCTTATTCCACTCCGAATTAAATAAGGCCCACGCCCATTACAAACCTTCATTGTGTATTCTTTATTTCTTTCCCACAGATAACAGGAGCCAGCAACATTTTAGGCAAACAAAGAAATATATTTGACCAGAGTCCCTTTTGAAAGACTGTTTGCTGACTTCTTTATAAGAAAGCACAGGGACATCTTGATGTTGACAAAGCCATATTATCATCAGGGTTATGACCTACAGTAACTCTTCAACCTGTGTGTGCACCATTCATTGTTACCGCAGTGACTGGATCTAACATAAAATCAAGCTGCCGCGGTCACGTACGTTTTAAAAGTGTGACCAAACCTTGAGCTTTGTCAGAATCTGACCAGTGAGCAGCGCAGCGTTTTGACGTCACTCGTCTCCCTCAGCCTGACGTTTAATCGCTCTGACAGTTTGAATCACGGACTGTGGATGTTGACCTCATGACATCTGACTCTGCCCCAGATTTACTTAAATCCCAGCAATGGTCAGTGATTTGTACCAGGTGCAAAACATCCGCTTGAGAATTAGGAGCCATGTGATCAGCACGCACTAAATGTTCCTGCATGCGCGAAAGGCTTCAGCCGACCAGTCACCAACCTGCGGGGGGAAGACGTAGTCGGCCACGTCCCAGACTCTTTCGCTTCCGTTCACGTTGGTGTAGCCCACACCTTTCATTTTGGTGAAGACGGAGCTCACCGCTGTGTCCGTGGACTGGTAGCCTTTCTCGTAGATGAAAACCCACCTGTACGGGACACACAAAGCATCCTGTCAAGCCTGTCAGCACCTCAGACTCCCGCTCCACCCGAGCCAAGCGTCTCACCCCACAGGCAAGGGCATGTATATGGGTGATGTTGACATTTTGCACAGCTATCCCCACATACCAGCAGCAATACCTCAGAGGGACACGTGCGTGTGATTGTGGTTGCGCAACCACCATGATGTTGTACTTCATCATCACTAGGACAAAACGACATATTGAATCTCAGAGTACAGGCATTTACAGTGTTTTTTTCAAGATGGCAATTTAGCAGTTTCAAAATGATGGCAGTAAACTTACACGTCTGTTAAGCAAGTGAAAATAGATCAGGCAGAAATATATGTGATGTCACAGATGATAGCACAGACCACCAGATAGTTCTTTCAAGAAATCTGAATATCAGCTTGGTTTTCCCTCATTCCTGCCTCATTAATCAACTCACGACCCCTCAGATTAATCTTGTGACCCTTAGAGGGGCCCAACCCTTAAATTGGGAACCAGTAGGCTAAAGTGTAACAGTGTATAAAGTGCGTTATACAGGGCTTACACATTAATGCCCCTGTATTTGCACCTTCGTGTATATTCGTACTTTTGTAATTTTACTTGGACTTTGTCATTGTTGTATTGGTATGTTTACTTAAGTAAAGGATCTGAGTATTTCTTGATAATCTACAAAGACGTTTAAGACCTGCTTCACAACTTCTTCTTTTAACACATTACTGCTTCATATAACAAATGTAAAATAGTCCGTTTTTTGTTCTGGTGAAAAACTGCAGTACTGTCGAGTTGACTCAACTAAGAGCAAGTGCCTGAATCCTTCATCACATGAAAGGATTCCCATCAAGCAGAAACCGGCTTCAGAGTCGGGTGCAGTACTTTTTGATTTCTGCAGAGTGAAGCTTCTCATTGTGTTGCTCAATCTGTGTGCGTGGCCAGGAGGTATGGGTAACAGCTGGTATGCACTGGACAGATAATGTATGTACACACACACACACACACATATACACACACAGGAATATTTTATATACTGTAGGGTGTGAAAAGCAATTATCCCATGGCAGAAGGCCTACAGGACGGCATGCGTTGCAGCACACGTTCATTTATCCGCGCACAATGAAAGCGCCTTACAGCAAACACACGAACAGAGACGTCGTTCAAACTGCAGAAGAAAATAAGGTGCACAATGAGCTAAAAGCCCCAACTTCTATCAGTTGAGAAAATCAAATTATGTAAGTTGGAGCTTACGCTGAAGGGGAAGTGGAGAAAAATAGAGCACATTAACAGAATAAAGAAACCCATGAGCATGAAATAATGGAGGGATGTTCAGAAACAGCGGTCTAAGTGAGATCTGTATCTGCTCCGACGGAGGGAGAATGGGGAGGCAGGGAGGAGGCTTCTTGATGTGTGGGGGGCTTTTTCTTTCCACCATATTGTGGCGCTGAGATTAGTGTTAGCGTTTTGTGAACACAAATTAAAATGACAAAAATCAACCTCCGGCTAATCACTGTGAAACACAAACAGTGAACTGGCAGCTTCGTCAACTTAAGAGTGACAAGATGGGAACCAAGTGAAAGAAGAGTTGCGATCGTTTCCTGAAGCTGCTCATCTCTGTTAAATTAGTCTTTGCTTTTTTTCTTTATTAAGAGATTTACTTTGAATCAGTATATCATATATTTTCCAAACCATTCATGTGCAATTTCTTTTTTTGAATTCATGCAGAGTGGTTGGTCAAGGAAGGAAAATGTTGAGAGAGTGAACGCACAAAAAATAGAAGCATAAAATGAATCTAAAATGAAATGCAAAATTCCTGACAAGACAGCGAGTGATTCACTGGTTCACTGGTTCGGTGCCTTCAGGGACGCAGCCTGAGTGCTGCTCCCACCTGACAGCCTGCTGCCTCAATCCCAGAGAGGAGAATCTGGACAGTTTTATAATCACATCTTCACTCATGCCCATCACTGGCCCAACCTTAATGTGGCCTGATGGCTGAAAAAGGCAGGTGATGGGGGGTCAGGATGCAGGGGAGGCAGCTCCGTCATGCACATGTCATGCCTTGATACCAAGAGAGGCCGAACAGTCGAAAACACTCTTCCCTTTCTTCTTTTTTTTTTTTTTTTTTTTTTATCAGTGCGCGGTTCAGACTAAAAAAAGATGTGTCACAGTTATCGCAGCAGAAAAGACTTTCAAGGTTTAAAATTAAAGAAATTATCATAACAAACTTTTTCTGACTCTGGAGATTGTCAAGCTTAGAGCGCCATTAACCACAAAGAGAAAGCAACATTTCAAAATCAGTTTAAATCAGCAGGCTGCTTCCTTTTTTATAAACATAACCTTGCCATTAGCAAGAAAAGATGTTCTTAAATTGGTCTTTTCTTTGGTCGCCATCAACATCAGCAGCAGAAGGTAACATGTCTGTGCGCTGTCTGGCAGGGAATTGGGCAGCAGTTGATTGTTATCTGTGTTAGCATATGCCTCAGCGTGTTCATCACACACAGCTCCTCAGGTTCTGCTGCTCAGAGGTGCAGAGACAGAAAAAACTAAACACACACACACGCACACATACTTATACACATGCACAAACAGCCCATGAGTGATCGCAAACGAACAAAAAAAAAAAAAAAATAGTGCTCTGAGGTGAGATAAAATATCCCTCCCTCTCGGGGAGTGACTTTCCAGTGAATGGCTCCAACATGTCAAAGCAGGTGTGTGGAGGTAGAGAGTGTCCGGTGTGAGTGAGTGAGTCATGTGCGTAAGATAACAAGCACGCTGCTTTTTTGTCTCGACTTGAGAAGGGCAGATGATAAAAATGATTCTGCCATCACTCACTCAGTCAATACTTTTTTGCAGTGTCTATTTGCTGTGCAACAGCACCTGGAAAGTTACTGTATCCTGATCAAAAAGTCAAATAAGATTTAAATTTTCTAATATTTTATAATGCAGTGCAAAATGAAGATATCAGGGTTATGTCACTGTAAACAACCCAGCCAGAAGTTGCTGGAATTTGCAGGGTCGCACTGAGAGGTCACGCCTGCATCAAACAAGCTGGAACATGTAAGACAATGCAAATCCTCTCCACAAACAAATCTGCCTGTTGCCCCTTTGAACGGCAAAACAAACGAGACGGTGTATGTGTTGGTCTTACCCGATGATGTAAGCCAGGACCCCCAGCTGGATCAGACGGCACACCACTCCCACCCTCCTGTTCCTCACCAGCACCTGGCGCGGGGTCTCATACTCAAAGAAGAAGTCGGAGAGGGCGTTGGTGATTTGGCTCTTCATCTTCTCTCATCGGCTGACCCACAGAGAGAGGGTCTCTCTCTTCACCCCGCTCGCATATAAGCACCCACACTCCAGTTCCTCTTCTCCCCCCCCGGTCGCCTCTGCTTCGTTCCTCACTGGTGGCGAGGATCCTCTGCCTCCTCTCATAAGTGACGTCTGAAGCCTTTCATGAGAAGTCCTGAAGTGTTGGACTTCCTCCTTCCCCCCGCTGCTTTATCTCTCTCCCTCCCTCTCTCCCTCCCTCTGACTCTTTCTCTCTCTCTCTCCCTCTCTCTCTCTCTCTCTGCACGGGGTCATTTGTGCACCTTCCCATTCACCTCTTCGCTGCAGCCTCTGACTTTTCATTGCACCTCTCTTATCTCTTTTCTCATACACCACATTTGGACATTTTTTGGAACTCACTCTTGACTTGGTTGCAAGTTCAAATAGCTCAACAGCTGCCACACAAGCACTGGACCTCCCTCTGTGTGTGTGTGTATGTGCGTGTGTGTGTGTGTGCGCAATCAAACCTTATCGTCTCCACTGACACTCTCTTCCTGCATGCTAGGCAGAGATAGAAAGCACATAAGCTCAACATAAACACACAGTGCTTATGCTTCAGTTCAGCTTGTTTGTCTGCTCCCGTGTCACCATTTGCAGACATTAAGCCTTCTTATGTTTTATCGTCATTTTTTTGTGGAGGGGGCACAGTTTAGGTTTCTCACCCCACTCGACAATTCACTCTCCCCTTTCATATACTGTGAGGTGCTTTGCATTTCTTATCTTCACTCTCGGAGGAGAGGAAGTGGCGAAACTAAACGGCTAATTATAATAAAAGTGAACCATTTCATTTCTGTATGAATAAGTTGAAATATTAAGAATATTACATAAAAGGTTATTCTCGTCTTCAAAAATGTTTTTCTCACTTGTGTGCAGCGCTTTTTCTAATCTCCAGAGATTAGGGAACGAAACATCTTATTTTGGAATCGTGTTTAAAATCCAAATCTAAATCTGGTTAAGCCCATTCCAAGAGAGAGAGAGAGAGATAGAGGAATATACATCGGAACCTGTCACAAAATGGCCATGCATAGATTTTAGTAGGATTATAGCAAGGAACCAAAAATCTGAAATCGCTGTCTCGTTCACTGATTCACTGCTACTCTATTGTGAGCAGTAAATTTGGATTTCACACACTTACTAATCATTGTCATTTAGTGCCATCACTATCAGCTGTAAAAAAAAAAAAAAAAAGAAAAAGAAAAAGTAGTGCACATGCCAGGCACGTTTCTTTCTTCATTTGATTGTGCATTGTTTAGGGCACGAGGCCGATGCAGTGGAAACATCTACGCATCATTTACACACTTTAACAACAGCAGACTGACGCTGCTATATGGGCTAATTCAAGTCTACAGCCACACTAGCAGCTCTGAGGGGCTGTGCTTGTGCACAGCAGTTTGTCTGAGCTAATGTAATGAAACCATATTCACTGTCCTAGATGAGAATACCAACATTTGCAAATTAGCACTATAAAGATCAAATACAGGCTGAGGCTGATGGGCATGCCATTAGTCATTAGTGTGGAGATTTGAAATCCATCAGATTGAGTGGAGATATTTCAGCCCGGACCAAAGTGGTGAATTTAAGTCTCAGGTTGATGAGTTAGTTGATGTCGACAGAGATGGAAAGATGCAATAATGAAGCAAGTAAATTGAAGATTATCTTAATTTATTCCCATGCAGCATCAGACTGGCAGGTTGTCCATGACTGTCACTGATTAGGTCTAAAAGAGGATTTCTAATCTGTATTGAAGAACCGGAGGGTTACTGAGGTGACTGCATTGTTGGGTCAACTACATGGAGGAGAAAAAAGGAACATCAAATAATTACAAAATAGCGAGCGCTACAGAGTCATTCAGGCCTTCATTGAGTCACAAGCAAAAACATACTGAACAAAAAAACACCATTAGTAAAACACCATGCGGAGGTTTGAAGGAGGGGCTGTGTTTTAACTGCTGCCATGAGATCTCACAGTGGGTAAACTGAACACGCAACATGTAAACACAGACAAGCCAGTCAGGACTCAGACTTTCTCCCAAAGAAGGGCAAAGAATTTCATTTCCCCTGAAGGAGAAATTGAAAACGCTGTTCACTGCTTCATTAGTTGCACCTGACCGAACAACATGTCAATCACATTACTGACGCAACTCCTCTGCATCGTTCATAATTTACATAATATCCTGTGTGTTGCCACATGATTGTCCTGAAAGGGCAAGTCATGTGATGTAATGTAGGTGTGTGATGCCCTGCCCTGATTATTACAGGGAAGGTTTAATACTGAGTTATCTGAGGACAAACCCCCCCCCCCCGGGCTCCAGATGTTAATGCTGTTGTTTCAAATCACCCCTGTTGACACCCGGACCGGAGGCAGGAGAGGGTGATAATAATATGTCTAATTGCTAATAATTAAAGAGGAAGATGACGACATAGTTTCACTGTCGAAATACTTCCGTTATTTCTGTAGAGCTCGAGAACCTAAAATAGTTAGGAAATTCAAAAAACCTTTAATTCAGTGACAGATTTCAATCCACCATCAAATATGAGCTAATCATTTCATATCAAATAGTCCCAATATCTCAGTGGATTATCTTCTCTGTGTATTCCCTAATACAATCACTTTGATTAATGAGTTGCTTTCAGTTGTGAACAGTGTTTAAAACATTTGAAAAGGTTTTTTATCTTATCTTATCTTATTAATAGGGCCGGCCAACAATTAAAAATCATTTTATTGATTTTATGAGGAGTCATGTTGTGACCATGTGATCATAATGTGTTATCATTTCACAATTCCAGCCACATTAGAGAAGCACAGTGGACTAAATCTAGCATGAAAGGTGTATTTTATTGGGGCCCAAAAGTTAATGAAGATTTAAAACGTCTCAATAAAAATTTGCCCTAGTGTCTCACCTGGTAGAGCGCGTATCATGAGGGTGTAGTCTAACCGCAGCGGCCTGGGTTCGAGTCCGACCCATGGCCCTTTGCTCTCCCCGACTTTCCTGTCTCTCTCTCACTGTCGCTGTCAGAATAAAGGCAAAAAATGCTCTAAAACATAAATAGAGAAAGAAGAAACAGTAGTGTAAGTATAAGTTGGTGAGCATTAGCTTGCTGTAAACAGAGTGGTTTAATGGAGGAGGGTAAACTGATGCTACAGATAAGAACAGGGACGACTGACGGCCTTCTGTCACTGTCACTTCTGATCTGATAACACAACAAAAACACATTTCAGAACATTAGTGTTATATATATATATATTTCTGCTTTCCTCAGCAGCATCAAGATTATTCACTGCAAAATGAATCCACCTCACATTCAGCCCTTCATGTAATTCTAGATATCTGTCTTGACATCCATCAGCATTAACTTATACTCCTCCATCAAACAACTCAGTGTTTACTACAAGCTCACAACAAAAAAAACAATTAGTGTGTGTTTCCTGCTGTACAAACAAAATGTCTTAAAGCTGCAGGAAGCCGGTCACACATGTATCTGAATGTGCAGTAAATAAAGATGAAAGTTTGTCGACATGTTCGTGGCTGCCATTAGCTCATGTCCGTGGTGAGTTGTGAGTTGGTTCAATGAGGATTAAAGTACTGTGCACAGACAAATTATCCATTAGATTAGGGATAATTATAAAAGTAATAATCATAACTATATTACTTATAACAATTCTAACAATTTGGATAAGCAGTGACCATACAGCTAGACTTATTTTTAAACTGACTTAAATAATATATCACAAAATAATGCAAATTTTTGCAAGACATAACATTTCTGTTTATTTCTGTTTATAAATGTATTTTTATTCAAATGTGGTGATATATCTGTACATATTAGAACACCACAGAAGCAGCACTGTTGTTCTACTATCCAGTAAAACATTCAGCTTTACCTTTTGACAACTTGTAGCAACAGAATTATCATTAAAGTATTATATTTCAACTCTGAGAACAAATTTAATCTTCCAGGAATTACAACACTTACATCAAAGCCAGTGGCAAATTACCAAAGGACTTGCTGAGACAGAAACTGTGCGGGTGGACAGCACATAGTTACTGGCAGGTCTTACCTGCTGGGCAGGTCCGCACAGCTCAGTAAATGTCAGAGCAAAATGACATTGTAAACTGACCATGTATTCAAATTAAGTTATTATCATATTTAATTTAATAAAAGGTTACATAAGCAAAGGCATCTGTAACATTTGTGTTTATTCAAATCAAGCCCTTCACTCTGTTTGGCATCCCATCCCCTGTGTGTTGTTTTTGTTGCATTTCTGGATTTGGCTCATGTGTCCAGTTTGTTCTTTCTTTCTTGTATGTGTTTTCATGTTTGTGGTGTTTTTGTGTTTTGAGTGTGTTTGCCTTAATGCTGAAACAGAAAACACACCTTAGTTCTCACCGTAGTGGTGAGGTGTCGATATTTGTCCTCACTTCTGAATCAGTCAGTTCTGGATCGGATATGTCTGAGTTTTCAGAGTTTCATAGTCACAATTACAATTTGGAAGTCGATGTCAATGCTGTTTAAAAGTTGGAAACTCATACTTTTGCATTGACATATCTTTCCAAAAAGAAATAAAACTCCTTTGCAACTCCTCGTGAAAATGAATGCTTTGCATCAAGTATTGGCACAGTCAAATTCAATACACCTTTTCACATTGTTTTTAGTCTTGATTTTGATGTTGTACGGAAAATTCATGCCACAAGGAAAAATAGTTCATTCAGTTCCAGTACTTAAAGACAAAATGCTTAAGTGTCCTTTTAACATAAGTTTAGTTAGGCTTTAATTATAACACACTAAATGCACACACATAAAGGCAATACATATCACAATGTGTACTGTATTTCACTTTATTTTTCCTTTTTAAATTGTCTTTATTGAGACATTCTTAATCTTCCATATAAATAAATATAGATAGATAGATAGATAGATACTTTATTCATCATATTGGTTAAACGGTTCATCAGAAAATTCTTTTGTTGTGAAGTGTAATTAAAGGGTGCGACTGAAACATTACGCACCATGACAAATAATGAAATCATGAACGCACTGATGCGTGATGTGATGCGTGCGTGATGCGTGACTTATGTACAGCACATTCGTGGCTTGAGTGAGTGAACCTGACAGTCCTGACTCGGGTTAAATTTTTTACCCAGTAGAATGACGTCAAACGTGTGCGCCGAGTTTTACCACGTGGGGACGTTTTTGCAGAGAGAGCAAAACATCCGCAGTGACGCTTGCGTGTCTGTCGGTGAGCACGAAGAAAACTTTTTTCTTTATTTTTGACGTTAAACGAGCCCGTAGAAAAAGCCGCGAAGGTTTTGCTATCAGAGTCACTTTTTCTAGACCATGCCCTACGACCCCGCCCCTCCTCCGGCTAAAAAATTCAAGCCGGGGTCAGTTTTTTTCCGTCTCGATAAGAATAAACCTGGAATGCTGCTGCCTAGAAAGGGAAATGCAACCACTCCGATAGAAGTCCAGAGGAAGCAGCTTCCAATCTACCAGGCGAAACCTCAGCTGCTGAACCAACTGAGGCAGCTGCACAGTGCTATTCTCATTGGTAAAGTGCTCTCAGCTACTGTTAGCTACTGTTAGCTAATGTTGCTACAGCGTTAGCCGCTGCCGTGCAACTCAAGTTAAAGGGAACATCCACTCTAAAGTTCAATTATCTTGTCAGCTCTAATATTACTAGATTGTTTTCGGTTCATAATTTTGAATATTTCTCTGATTTACAATAATAAACCTCTTTAAATGCCTTAATTATTTTTGTATAATTTACACTTTGCGCTTTACAGTGTGTTACTTGCACCATACTTAACTTGTCCATTCCCTCTCATGCACCAGGTGAGACTGGCTCTGGGAAGACCACTCAGATCCCACAGTATCTGTATGAGGCCGGCATCGGACGACAGGGCATCGTTGCCATCACTCAGCCCCGTCGGGTCGCTGCCATCTCACTGGCAGGAAGGGTGGCAGAGGAGAAGAGGACTCAGCTTGGCAAGCTGGTATGAACAGGGGTCAGGTTTCCCACATCACTGCTTAGTCTTTACTTTAAAACACAGGTTCAAAGGCTCGATAAAAGGTATATAAGTGCCACAGACCACACAAAGCGCTTTACAATACTTACCACAGTCACCCATCCACTCGCACATACATCACACACACTTGAAATTATGGGTTCAGTCATCTTGCCCAAGGACACCTTGACGTGCGGACTTGAACCTCTGACCTTCTGATTAGTGGATTACCCACTCTCTCCTGAGCCACAGCCGCCCCAAATAATACATAACTATATAATTGTCACCATATCTATGCTGTAAATTGTTGAAATAAACTTTGTACAATTAAATGGCACATGCTAAATATATAGAATCATATGTAGAATAAATTCTTCTGGCTGCTATCATCATGTTACAGTCCTGGGATGGATGTATGAGGTGATATAAGAACATCAGTGCTAAATCTCACTGGGCTGTTGATGGTAAATGAATCAAACTCCTTCTCAGGTTGGTTACACGGTGCGTTTCGAGGATGTCACCTCACACGAGACGAAGCTGAAGTTCATGACAGATGGCATGCTGCTGCGCGAGGCCATCGGAGACCCCTTACTGCTGCGCTACACCGTGGTGGTCTTGGATGAGGCTCATGAGCGCACCGTGCACACCGATGTGCTGTTCGGCGTGGTTAAGACAGCTCAACGCAGGCGCAGAGAACTTAATAAGATTCCCCTGAAGGTAGGAGGACAGCTGCAGCTGCTCTGGCTCCAGTAAGATATTTAACATTCATAGTAAACACCGGGCTAATCCCTTCACTGCTTGTGAGATGAAAAAGCTTGCTCTACATTAATTCCTGTAAGCTCATTTTCTGCGTCTGCCGTCTTGATCTGCTTAAGCTTACGTTTTTTTCTTTTTTTTTTGTAACGCATGCAGGTCATAGTGATGTCAGCCACGATGGATGTAGATTTGTTCTCTGAGTACTTCAACAAGGCACCTGTACTGTACCTGGAGGGGAGGCAGCATCCCATTCAGATCTACTACACCAAGCAGCCCCAGTCAGACTACCTGCAGGCTGCACTCGTGTCTGTGTTCCAGATCCATCAGGTAGTCTTTAATATTTACCTTCAACTAAACAGAAACTTTTGTCGTACTGGGATAGTGATGTCTTGCTTCTTCTAATATAATGCATTTCTTTATTTAAATTGAATACGGGGGACCCTGACAAATCTGATTTTCAGTTGTATCTCCAAAAACAATAGAAAGTCTTTCATTTTATATCTTAAGTAACACAAACCTGTGAGTAATCAGCTTCCTGGGTGCATGTTCGTGGACTGTGATGATTCTTCGCGACACTGGAACAGAGCAGGATTTTGTTGTGTGCATGCAGGAGGCTCCTCCGTCCCATGATATCTTAGTCTTCATGACGGGTCAGGAGGAAATCGAGGCTCTGGCGAGAACGTGTCGGGACATCGCCAAGCATCTGCCTGACGGCTGCGGTCCCATGGTAGTTATCCCTTTGTACGCGTCGCTGCCCCCAGCACAGCAACTCAGGGTCTTCCAGCCGGCTCCCAAGGTAAAGGCAACGACAGACACACAGGAGAAACAGAGTACTGCAGACGAAAGGAGAGAATATGTGAAGTCTGCGTGCTGCTGTTCTCAACTGGGTTTCTGTTAATTGTTTTGATCTCTTTAAAGGAGAAGAGCCACTTAATAGTGAATTGCTTTCTTGTCATTGTGAAGCTCTATTATATCACTAACTCACTCAAAATGTTTGTCCCTTTCCCTTTGTGCAGGGCAGTAGGAAGGTTATCCTCTCCACCAACATTGCTGAGACGTCAGTTACAATCTCTGGGATCAAATATATCATAGACACAGGGATGGTGAAGGCCAAACGTTTCAATCCTGGTGAGACACACACACACACACACACACACACACACACACACACACACAATTTTAGTATTAACTAAAACCAACCAGGTTCTAATATTAATTTTAGAAGGTCCACAGTCGTCAGTGGAGGAAAGTAATAAGAACATTTACTGCATAACAGCTGTATTCGTGCAAGTGTAATTTTGATTTGTAATTTCGAGGTTACACTTCACTTCACTTTAGTGTTTCCAGTTTGTGCTACTTTGTTCTTCCACTACACTACGAATCAGAGGGAAAATATTGTACTTTTTTTACTCCACTAAAAACTGTCCGACAGCAGTAGAGACTAGTTACTTTTCAGATCAAGATTTTACATGAAAACACATGAGAAAATCATGAAGTGCAACACATAGTTAAAGATTACACCTTTAGTTTTCATCCTTTTGGCTTGTGATCCCCTTCAGATGTCCATGAGTTGTTCATAGTTCCACCAGAGAGAGATTCCTCTATAAACGTCTTGTTTCGTCCTAAAAGTGAATTCTAATCTCGTGCAGCAGAACTTTGTTTTTTCATCTCTCTTCTCACTTTAATCACCTCACGACCCCCCTTAGATTTATCTTTTGACCCTTTGGAGGCGCCCGACCCCTGGATTTGGAAACACTGGACCAAACTATCTGTACTGTATATAAAGTAGTTAAAACAACAATAGATTACATTTTAATAATCTCCTATATCATACTATATCATCACTTTTTTATTACTTTTAGCTGAACTTATGATCTTAAATATTTTTACTGAACTACGATTTTAAATGCAGGACCTTTACTTTCACAGAGTAATTTCATTGTTGTATTTGTACTTTTACTTTAAAGTATCTGAATGCTTCTTCCACCACTGTAAGTAGTGGCTGTATATGAGCGATGCAAATTATTTCTTTAAAGAATCCAGCTGTTAAAATTTCTACAATTACCCAGTGATAATTACACACTTCTAATTAATTTACCTCACTCTTCCCAAAATGTAACACTGTTTGTGTCTCAGTGTTGAGAAATTGATCCCTCTTTTACTTTTAACAAATATTTATCAATTACATCCTCCGAACCATAGCAACAAGAATGAGTTATAACAGTAACACAAACAGTGTCTTGTGGGGTTTTTTTTCCCTTCGTTTCTTTTGTTATGATCTGATCGTACATGTGCTGTGTGGCTCTCAGACAGCGGGTTGGAGGTGTTGGCAGTGCAGCGGGTTTCTAAAGCGCAGGCGTGGCAGCGAGCGGGCCGGGCCGGCAGGGAGGACTCTGGCTCCTGCTACCGTCTCTACACCGAGCAGGAGTTTGACAACCTCATCCCCATGACTGTGCCTGAGATCCAGAGGTAGGACGCTGCGTTTTCGCACGGTTAATAAATCTCAGTGCAGTATGTGCTGATGTGCAGGAGTCTGAGGCTTTTCTCTCCTGCAGGTTGATACATTTGGGTCAGTGTGATTGATTGGCCTGTTTGTCTATTGTTTTTTTTTCCCTGTGTGTGTGTGTGTGTGTGTGTGTGTGTGTGTGTGTGTGTGTGTGTGTGTGTGCTGCAGGTGTAACTTAGCCGGCGTGATGCTGCAGTTAATGGCTCTAGGGATTCCAGATGTGATGAATTTTGATTTCATGTCCAGGCCCTCTCCAGGTAAGATACTACCGATCATGAATCACCGTGCTCCTCTGGTCACCCGGGAGGGTCGGCGGGTCATAGTAAGCTGCTGTGTTTATCCCAGAGGCCGTTCGTTCTGCTGTGGACCATTTAGAGCTGCTGGGAGCCGTGGAGAGGAAGGAGGGTCAGGTTTTCCTCACCGCTCTGGGAAAGAAGATGGCAAGCTTCCCTCTGGAGCCGCGATATGCCAAGGTAAAGTGCTTTACACCAATAGATACTGCGTTCAGGGGGGCTGCTCAGATCTTTTTGTATATTAGTTAAAGATGATATAAAGTGACAGCCTGTAGCCCGCAGCGCCACATAGTTCACATGCTTATAACCCAGACAGAATTAGGTTTTAACACCTCCTGCCTTGTTCACTGCGTGTCACAGACCATCCTGTTGTCCCCGGATTATTCCTGTTCTGAGGAGATTTTGAGCATCGTGTCTCTGCTGTCAGTGGACACCGTGCTGTACAACCCTCCAGCCCGGCGGGAAGAGGTGCTCGCAGCGCGCAAGAAGTTCAGCTCCAGCGAAGGAGACCACATGACGCTCCTCAACATTTACAGAGCGTTCAAGAAAGTCGGTGGTAATAAGGTGAGTGCATGTGGACGAGCAGGGGAAAAAAGTACACGTGACTAAGCACAACCCATAAATCATATTATGTGGCTCAGCTACTTTATAATCCAGCGTATGTCTGCTGTTACAGGAGTGGTGTCGGGAGAACTTTGTCAACAGCAGGAACATGGGTCTGGTGAAAGAGGTCCAGGCGCAACTCAAAGAAATCTGCCTTAAGGTACACACCCGTAAATCTCTGTGACCGCAGACTGTACTGTACTGTGTGAGTGTGAATGTGTCAAATATCACATTCAACTCTGACATTTACCCCCAGTAACCATTAATGACAAAATATCCTATAAAATACACCTGTGCACAGGAGTCTCCATCTGTTCATACAACTATGAAAATAAATAATATGAGGCCCATAAATAAACTTTTATAGCTTCTAGGGGAACTCCATGTACAGGTGTTTTGTAGTTTGCAGTGTTGTAGCTGCATTGTTGGTAATGTAGGAACCAGGTTTTGAAAAGGAAGAAAAACGGGTGGATTGATTTTAATACTTAAAAACAAACTAAGTTTCACCTTGTCACTTGACTCAGCTGCTAATGAACAAAAGTCTCTTGGTTCTTGAGGAACTCAAACACAAACTGCACACTGGCATATTACATTCATATTTGCTACTCGTCTGTAGTGTTGGTCTTAAATTTGCTCAAAGATCAGTCTAATCCAAGTCAGACTGTTTCAGAAATAGAAAAAACTGACTAATTTTAAGCCAAAAAAACCATGGTAACATTCAATAGTTTGTGGTTTGCTTACATTGTTGTAGAGAGAGCATGAGAAAGGAATTCACTGAATTTCCAAAGTAAAACACCCATGTAACTGTTGAATTTTTCCCAAAGACAAGGGGTAAACTGAGCCGAGAGGTTGGATGTAGTTCCTTGATCAGCCATTTTTTCCCCAGTATTATACAGTTTTTTTTTGAGTATTTACATTTAGCTTAGCCAGAGTGTGTGGACACAACCGACACAACATCTTTCTTTGTGTAGCAGCTCTTTCTCATCCGCCCCCCAGCTGCATTTCTGCAACATTTGAGTCACTCCATCTGTCTGAGTTAGACGGGACACACATGGTCAATGACATCACTGAAAACAACGAGGTGGAACAGTGCTCGCTTGACTTATGAAATGAGCCCTCGGGTAAACTCTACTGGTTGTGTACAGGGACAGCAGCACATTTGAGCTTATTAATAACTAAATTCTTTTTGTCTTACCAGCTGAATTTGAAGCTGGAGTCCTGCGGGGCAGAGACAGGAAATGTTCGCCGCTGCCTTGCCCACGGGATGTTCGTCAATGCTGCGGAGCTACAACCCGACGGCAGCTACTTAGCTCTGCACACCCACCAGCCTGTGGCCATCCACCCCTCCTCTGTCCTTTTCCAGGCCAAGCCGGCGTACGTGGTCTTCAACGAGCTGCTGCACACCTCCCGCTGCTACATGAGAGACCTCTGTTTGGTGGATGCCGACTGGCTGCTGGATGCAGCACCAGAGTACTTTGGCCGCAAACTCCACCCAACCAAGAGCTAACCCACAGAGAAGCAGTACACCTCCATCAAATCACCCAGTGACAGTAATACTGGAACCATGGATTCTCTTTACAAAGCCGAATTTGGATGAAGACACTTGATGCAAATCAGAAAAGAACATTTTCTGTGCAGTAAACTTCTCTGGATTTCACTACCTCCCAGCTGACAAGCATCTGGCACGCGTCAACGCAGCAGCAGAAATCTGCAAACTGAGGCCTCACAACTTTGACCTCCTCCAGACTGTAATTAGGATTTTATAAACTGTTTCTTCAGCCTGATAATATTTCATCTTGACATTCGGGCCACATGTTTAATACCTAAAAAGGAGATCGTTTCTTCTTCAGTTCTTTGGACATTTGCATGCATTTTAACAGCACAGACGACCTCACTGGAGCACAGTTCTTTAAATAATAAGCAATGTCTCTGTCTGATATGATTTATCTGTTTGTTTTGTCGTCAAAATCAAATTAATTTCTCAAACTATTGTGCTTAATTGTTAATTGTTCCCATCAAGTTAATTCAGAAAGCTAATGTAGACTGGTTAGTTGTTGTTTTCAGTGTTAATTTGAATGACACAAAGTTGCAACATGTTAGCTAAGGCTAAGAGAAGCAATCTCTTCTTAAACGTTCCCACTGTAGTTTTGGGTTTATACAGAAGGGTTTTTATATGTGAAGACAGAAGCTTTGTCTTAATCTATGATGTTATGTAATCACAAGAAAACATGAAAAACACCAAAGTTAGAGTTAAATATGAGGTTTTCACATGTCACAGTGACATGGTTTTTTCTTAGTCTACATGCAGCACTTGTCTTGTTAGCGTGTGCATGACCTCTTTTTTTCACGTCTAAGACGGTATCACCGCTTTCACGAACACATGCACGTCAGGAGAAGCAGCATGCCTTATTCTCCAGGTTCTACTCTTTGTTGTTGTCGTTGTGTTGCACAGATCCTCAATCAGACCCTGCACAGACTAATCAAAGGTGTATGATGACAACAAAATGTATGCAATGCATGGAGGTTACAGTTAACGATCTGATCACTCAGGTCTTTCATACTTTGTAGAATGTAAATCACACCATGTTGAGGAATAGGATGGATGCTCCTCTTGTCTTTTTTTTATACCGGACTCAGGATTGTACAATATAAACTGTAACCTGAATAAATGACATGAGCTATTTGTAATTTTACAAGATATCAAACACCAATTGCATCTGGGGTTCATGTAGAGAGTCATCAGACTTGCTGTTACACACAGGTTGTTTGTTCAGCAGCTGAGTCTCTTACAGATCATGCTACCCATGAGGGTTTTTAAGATTTTTTTTTTTTTTCATTCACAGGAAAAGTAGACGTTTAAGATCTGCATGTTCTGTTAAAAACTCCATAAGATGAAATGCACGCCTTTGATGAGTTTATGATGACCATATTTAACATGATTTGTTATAATCTCACATATTCACAGTTGTTATAATTTCTAATGAAAAATAAACCCACTGCCTCGGAGCTCAAGTCTGCATGTGGAGAGTAAAGATTCAAAGAGGCACATGAGCGTTTTCCACTGCTTGGTTTTGACACAGTAAAAGTCAAATGTGTCATAGATGTGTTAGTGTCTGTCAAAGAGCTGAAAGCCTTTAAACTGTGGTGTTGAGAAGTCTTCTGGGTGTTATAGAAAGCATAAGGCAGAGTTCAAGTGCATTGATGAGTTACACTAACAATAACTTATTTAGAGTTTTACTAGCGGGCACCACTTAGTAAGATGGTCTGTTGACAACTTAAACAAAGTATGTTACTTGTTTGTGTTAGTAACTTATCCTAGACTATGTTTGTTTTAAGAAAATGTAGAAAAACTCTGCTTGGAATAATAATTTGTGTCCGACATCATTTTCCTCAAAAAATTGAATTAATTTATTTACATTCGCTGCTCTTTCCTCAAACAAACTATGAATTAAAAGATATTGTTCATTGCAAAAGTTAAACTGCAGGATATAATTTGTCTCCTACTTCGCTGAAAGTCTCAGTGTATATGAGCTGTTGGGTTTAAGTTTCCACGTCACATTTGTTTAAGTTGCGTATTGAACCACCACTGGCTAAAAAAACATGTCCATGTGTTAAACTCAGATGCAGACAGTGCATGTGGGAGGGGAGGTGAAACATCACCTGGAGGAGGGGGGATGCAGAAATATATAAACGAGCACCCGGGGGCCAACCATACAGTAGATGCAGTGTAATGTGGAGTCCTGAGGTACTTGTTGGAAAACAGCTCCATCTTCTGGCAACAGGACAATCATGTCTAAATGATGCAACTGATTCACCTCATTACACTGAAACATACAGACATTTTCCCCTGGGGGTTGCAACCCTCCCCCCTCAATGACCACTACTGTCCAGAAACTGATTTCTGCCCTGATTTGATGGTACAGCAGATCCTGTGCGTCAGGGACCTTTATTAGACATTGACAGCAGGTCCTTATTGTGATGATGATGATGATGATGATGACTTAATTTAGACCTCCCTGTCCATCCATCTCTTGTGGACAGATGCTGTACTTACTTTCTATTCAATGCAGGGCTCATATACATGCAGTGTTGTTTCATGGACAGTTATAAAAGCTGAAACCTTCAAGTCTTTACTGAGGTCAAAGCGCCGCTTTGAAGCTTGAGTGCCTGAATTAAGCCACAAGGGGGGGCTATCGAGTCGGATAAAACATCCATACCTTTAAAAAATAAAAATAAAAAATAAATAAAAATATATTATTTCAGATTAGTTATTCATGGGAAATAAAATTGTATCGTATTTGAACATTTTAAAGATACATGTAATAATTTCATTTCATTTCTTTCGCTTTTAAAGTAGCCTATTATTTCCGGTGCAAAGGTCGTAGTTACTATAGGTCAATGTGTCCTTCCACACGTGTGTTTCTGTGATCTTCCAGCAGCAGTAACGGGGACTCAGCCGGTCTGTGTGCTGTCAAACTCATATATTCTGTCGTTACACGCTTTAATATTTCTAACATGCTAAAGTCGGTGGTCCGCGCGGTGGGAGCCGCTGTCCGCATGTCCTCAGCCACCACGTCCACAGCCCGGGCTCTGCCGCTCAGCTGCCCGACTCTGTGCTCTCCGTGTTCGGCTACAACGCGGCCCTTCACCCGGTCTCTGTGGATGCTGAACAGCAAAGGAGCCTCGTCAGGATACAGGCCAAAACTGTTCAGTTCAAAGGTGTTGCAACCCACGGTGTCGTGTGGATGTGGAGGACTGCACACAGAAGGTGACGTTTGATTTAGAAGACAAGTTAAGCTAAACTAAACTAAGCTAAGCTAAGCTAGCTAGTATGAGGCAGTACTGCATGACGAAAGAGCAACAAGCCGTGGGGACAGACTTCAAAATTAAGCCTTAATTCATTTAAATACAACATTTTTTTCATTTATATATACGTGTAGCCATTAAACACAATTACATAGGCTGTTGTACCTGTCGCAAGTTAAGCTAACAATCATAGCATCTTGTATCTTTAAACAGTTAGCATTCACCTTGACTGATACAGTCAGTGGATGTAACAAGAAATAATTTTGTGTGGTTTTTGTTGACATGAATCGATGATTAAGTCATATAACCTGTGTTATACTTTATACAGGTGACAAAGCATTTGGTGATTTCCTGTCTGATGAACTTAAAGAAGAGAAGAAGATCCAGAAAAACAAAACTCTTCCTAAGCTGTCTGGAGGATGGGAGCTGGAGATGAATGGCACAGAGGCTAAACTCACAAGAAGTGTTTCTGGAGAGAAGTAAGGCTGCAGCCGCTGGTGATACCACCATTGTCCAGTGATTGAAGGAGAAGTGGTTTACTAAATGAACTTCTGACCTGTCCTCTTTTTGTACAGAATCTCTGTCTCATTCAACGTCAACAACAGCATTCCTCCTAACTTTGAGGAAGAGGCAGAACAAGGTCAGCAGAAGTCAGCAGAGGAAGAGGTGAGCCACAGCGAACCTGCTAGTCACCTGATTCTTTAAGTCAGACGTGTGTAAAAATATAAGATGTTGGCCAAATGATGGACTGATTAAAGCTGTTAACGTTCATGTTTGTACATTGAAATAACTCTAATTCTGTTTCTCTGCACAGCCTGAAATTGTGTCAACTCCCAATTTTGTTGTTGAAGTCACAAAACAGGCTTCAAAACATTCCCTGGTGTTTGACTGCCATTTCCCTGAAGACGAGGTAAGTTTAGGTGAAAGTGATTGAACATGTCAGATGTGTGATGTTGTCAGCAGCAGTATGTCAATGACCTTTCTCTGTGATGGCTAAGTTGTTTGGTCGTAAAGCAAAGTTGAATTTGCACTTGTAGATGAGCCATGGCGAAGGAGAAGAGGAGAGCGACATCTTTGCCATCCGTGAGGTCAGTTTCCAGCCTGAGGGAGATACAGACTGGAAGGAGACCAGCTACACACTCAACACAGACTCTCTGGACTGGGTAAGACAGGAGACAAAAAGTAATACGCAATTAATCCACTTGATAAGAGATATTGACTGATGACTGAATTGTTGCTGTGTTGTCTGTCAGGCCCTGTATGACCACTTGATGGACTTCCTGGCCGACCGTGGGATCGACAACACCTTTGCCGATGAGCTGATGGAGCTGAGCACCGCCATTGAGCATCAAGAGTACATTAAGTTCCTGGAAGACCTCCAAGGCTTTGTCAAATGTAACTAATGTTAGTTAGAAGCTAAATTTCACTTTTCTTCAGTACACATCCAGAGATAGGATGATACAGTAAGACTAAAGCAAATGAAAGCACTGAATGATTGATTTGTTCAGCGCACGAAGGAGACTGATGGTAGTGTCTGTGACAGTGAGCCTTGTTGCCAGCAACTGTCACTAAGACTTATCTGCAAACATCTTTCCTTTGGTGAAATGTGACTTTATTTTTCTGTAACTTAAACAACATAGTTTAAATTAAATATTTAAAGGCCATAAATAATGTAGGTCATGATAATCGTGCAGAAACCGTCATTGTAAGAAATGTCTCTCAATTTTAGAGTTCCTGTCTTATCTGCACGGCCTCAGGAGGGTCCAGTCAGTATTTATGAATGTTCACTTTCCAATAAAGGACAAATTTGTCAAGGTGCAAATTCAAAACAAAAATATCAAAAAGTAAACAGTTTACAAAATCAGTCCTCACTTCAAAATGTATGTGACAGCTTCTGGCAATCCTGCTCCGAGTCTGACTTCTAGCTGGGCTTGTTCACGTTGACCAACATTGATTCAACTCTGCCAGACCATAAGACATGAAGTCTACTGTTGAATGATATATATCCATGTATGTTAAGAGAATGGAAGTTCTATGTCCATTAAAACAGTTTGATAAGAGTGGAAGATTATGTTGTTTTTTACGCCAAGTAAGTCAGACCTCCAGGTGTTATTGCTGCTGTTTGAAATGGAGACGTGGACACATGATATTTATTAGAACCAAACAAATGACCGAAACAAACCAGCACCATCTGTGAATTCTTCCTGATCAGAGAACATCACTGTTTTCACATTTCTAGGTTACAGGCCTAAAGGAAAATGTGTGAGAGCAAGTCCATAGAAATGCAGAATATTTTAATGTTTAAAGATAAGAAAGGAATCTGCTGTGTTGGCCTGTGTTAAAATACTTCTGTGTTTTACCTAAAATATTCAATGTGCAGTATTTTCTCTGTTAATATTTGACAAAACTCACAGGGGAAGTTGATCCATTCAACTGTCAGAGCCTCTGTGACTTCAGAAAATAGGTGAGTTTCTTGTGTTACAAGTGCAGAAAACGCCCAGGTCAATACTAACAACCTTCCTACATAAGGTGACGGAGCTGTGACCGGATTAATATTTATTCATGTGACAATATATACATCACAGCCAACTGTGCATCTAAGCCACAACTGCTCAGTTTAGCAGCAACAACAAATTCAGACATTTCAGGTCTGAGTTTATTTGGACATTTGAAAGATTATTAACTGTTTATAGAGTTTAGGATGTTGGTGTCATTCAGTCTTAAACTTCTACAGTCTATTTATTTTAGAAATGAGACAGGTCTAATGAAATTTTGAAAAGGCTGTGAACACTGCTGGAAGAAGTGTTGAGATTTTTAATTTACCAAAAAAAAAACTGAATTTACTGAAGTGAGAGAACATAAAAGTTATCTGCACAGTTTGCTGTGCGCATCTGTGAAAGTGCCTGTTCAACATGGTGCTGGTCAGTGTTACACGTGTCATACACACAGTACTGTACCGAGGATGCTTTAAAAGATAAAGCCACGAACAGGTTTTATTGATCAGTACAGTTAACAGTTGTTCCAGGCTCTTGGCAGGTCGATCGTTCCAGCGTCTCGGAGCGTCTGATCCCAGACTGACTCCATGACGTTGAGATCAGGTCTCTGCGGGGGCCAGGCCATCTGTTGCAGGACTTCCTGGTCGTCTCAAGTCTTTAAAACGTGTGCACACCACGTTACCCCCGATCAGCCACAGCATTAAAACAGGTGACTGGTTTTAGTGTTGTTGCTTATAGGTGAATTATTTTACTTAAAAGCCATGAAGCTATGGGAAGTAATTGAAACAAAAATAAAAAGAGTATTAAATCACATTACTGATGGTTCAGAATGAAATCTTTCAGAACAGGCCACAGATATAACTGATCAACCACAACATTTAAACCAGTTACCTGTGTTTAATAATGTGGCTGATCGGTGGATATATTAGTGAAATATGTTTATATACTGTTGGATAATTGAATCTATCACAATGTATGAACTGATCCATTGTTTTAAAGTCTTGTAGTTGAGTTCCATATAGTCCCACAATATTTCTGTCTGACTTCTTCAGTGTTTGAGTAAATGTTCTTAGTTACTTTGCAGTTTAAATGATGTGTTAGGTGGGAATATCTTACTATGCAATCACTGTAAATGATCAGTATTTCATTTGCAGTCCACAGAGGCCGCCCTGAAAGATGACACAGTCTGAATTAAAGTTACGTATCATTTAAATTGTTTGATTGTTTTTTTCCTACTAGGATTGGTCTATTAATAATTAGCGTCCTCAGCCAGATGACATAATGATAGTATGCTGTTACACAACAGTGCGCACATATTGTGTTGAGAGGTGTGTCGGGGGGGAGACAGTTGTGTCTCAGCAGCTGACAGATGTGAGCAGACGGCGGCTGTTTGAAGAAACACTGGACCATCTGAAGAAACAGGGGAGGAGTCATCCGAGGAGAGAGTTCACCGTTTGTCGGAGGATACGTCGATAGTGAATGAAAAGGGCAGCATGGCGGGGAAAGAGGGAGCTCGTTCAGCCGGACAGAACCAGCTCCAGGACTCCTCAGACTCGGACTCTGAACCGGAAGGGGAGCCTGTCCGGGTGGCCGGCGCCGGGCCGTCCGCCGGGTCCTTCCCCTGCACCCAGGTGATCCACAGCGGACACTTCATGGTGTCGTCGCCGCACAGCGACTCGGTGCCGCGCAGGAGGAAAAGCGGCAGCTCCATGAGATATGACTTTGACACGGTGAACAGGACGTGGTGCCAGACTTACCGGTATGGCCCATTCAGCTCCGGGAGCCTGAGCATCGACCCCACTCTGACCCGCCTGTTTGAGTGCATGTCCCTGGCCTACAGGTGGGTCTTGTTTGGGACAGTATAAAACCCACCTCTGCTCAGTTGATCTCACTTTTAACGTGCAGGTTTGACTGTCCCCTTCAGGTTTGCTCAGTCTTTTTCACTTGTAGATCTGTAAATAAGTTGGTGCCTCATTTGAAGCTCACAACATGGAAGTGTTTTGAAAAATGAGCCTGCAGCCTATAATTGATAAGAATATGCACTTTCCCCTGCAGTGATCCCCCTCTGTACATAGTCTGCCTGTGTTTGTGAGAGCCACGCAGTGTTTACACAGAGAGCTCCACGTTAAACTATCAGGCAATGTTTCAACAGATCCCCCTTTTTTAAAACTTGAGGAAAAGTTAAGGTTTTGTTAATGAGTGGATGTGTTGAAAAGAGCAGTTTTGCAGAGTCTTGTGCAACAGCTTGGAAAGTCTTCCCTGAAAACTGGACTTTGATTCCAGTTGGCTGCGCTGGACAGATTACACTGTAACTGAGGGAAAGGAGAGAAGATCCTGAAATGATGCCCCTGATTTATTTATTATTTTTAAAAAGTTGCTTTGACTTAACACAGTGCTGATTTTAGATTAAACCGTTCTTATTGCATGTTATTATATATTACACATCATAAATGGAAAGATACAACACGCCAGTTTGCATTTGGAACAGTCCAGCTTTGCAGCTCTTGTCTTGTCTTCGACAGGACAAAATGACAGATGTCTGGAGCAAACCTTGAAAAAGGAAGCACCTGCTCTCGCAGTCACGTCGTTCTCTTCAAGAAGTCAGCTTGAGAAAATATCACTTCTGCTTTACCAACTTTTTCTGAAGGGTTGCCGTCAACCTTTGGCCCAAAGGTTGTGCCAATTTTGTATTTTTGGAGATGAATATTGCACAAAAAGCCCTGAAGCGAGGACAGTTACCAGAAACATTTAGAACACAACACCAACATTTACCTTCAGGACGTTTACATTAAGTGCTTTAAATGCACCGTATGAGCAGTATTGTGTGGGAGGTACAATATCTGCACAAACATCTATTTGTCATTAACCAGACTGGTGTTAATTAGTTCTTCTCCTGACAGGTTTTTGTCAGTGATATGCTGTCACTGCTGTTTCGGAGTGTCGGACACGCAGCGATGTCACTCCATTAAAACCATGTTGAAAATGACTCCCTCCGGCTTCCTAGCAACTCCCCAAACACTTGACATTGTGAGGCCTCTCCTCAGCACTCAGCGGGCTGAGGGACACTGGACAAAAGTGCAAACAGGCCGGCAGTGAATAAGCTGATTGGGCACCATTAGTCAGAGTCAGGACAGATTTCCAGCAGAGGTAGCTGTGATGCCACTGATTGATTTTTCCACTGTGTCTTTTTTCTTCTCAAGAGTATCTTGACACTTCTGCATGGCAGTCCCTCTAATTGCTTTTAAAATAAGGAGAAAAAACAAGTGCTATAACAGTGTATTGCACAATGCCCATTATCCATGTGAAAACCACGGTTGCCTTTTCCTTTGCAGCGGAAAGATAGTCTCGCCAAAGTGGAAATCTTTTAAGGGTCTCCGGCTGCTGTGGAGGGATAAGATCCGTCTGAACAATGCCATCTGGAGAGCTTGGTTCATTCAGTGTGAGTCCACCGCTCTTCACCTCCTCTCGCTCACATCTCTCCACTCATGATGAAGAATATCATTGCGGGGGAAAACCAAGTGACCAAATACAAATGAGGAGTTGAACAAGAACTTACTTTTTCTAGCTGCATTCATGAACCATAGTAAATCTGTCACCGTGTTGATTTTGTCTCTGTGTGTCTGCTGTGTTTAGATGTGGAGAAGAGGAAGAACTCAGTGTGCGGGTTTGTCACCCCGCTGGAGGGCTCTGAGGCTGATGCACATCGAAAGCCTGAAGTGAGTCACATTCATTTTTAATCAAAGTACTACGTGTTATTTCAAATTAACCTGACACTTAATGACGCACTATTGTTCATATTGCTGAGTTAAGATGTTTGTATTTTTTACTGACGTGTGATTTGTCTCATGCTGGTGTTTCTGCTTCCTGTCAACAGGCCATCGTGTTAGAGGGCAGCTACTGGAAGAGAAGGATTGAAGTGGTGATCAAGGAGTACCACAAGTGGAGGATTTACTATAAGAAGAGAGTGAGAACTCTTGTTTTTACACGACTCAGCTCTTGTATATTTTTAACCTCTTTAGCAGCAGTAGCTCTGTGGATGGCAGTGTCGGACTGTCGGTTGGTTCGGACTGAAATATCTCAACAACCGCTGGTTGGATTGAATTAAAACATTGTGCAGACATTCATGGTCCTCAGAGGATGAAGCCTACTGACTTTGGAGATTCCCTGGCTTTTCCTATAGCGCCACCAGCAGGTCAACGTTATCTCCCAGATGGATTAGCACAAAACTTTAAACAGACACTCTTGGTTCCCAGATGATATATCCTAATGACTTTGGTGACTCCCCTGACTTTTCCTCTAGATTCACCATAAGGTTGGCATCTGTTGTGTTGGAGTGTAACGTCTCAGCAGCTGTTTCTGGAGGGACCTGTGTGAAATTGGTCCAGATTTAGTACAAATCCATGTTCCCCTCAGGATAAACTGTAAATCAAGGTTGAATTTTAAATAGTCAAGTTCTTTGGTTTATGATGGTATACCTGCATAACTAATGACACCATCCCCCTCAGCTGCACTTTGTGTTTAGTGCTAATTATCAAATGTTAGCATGAATGTGGTAATCAGCGCCTGCTGCGAGCACGACTCTTGTTTATTTTCAGATCAATAAAATTGTTTCTCTTCTTTTCCTTTGCAGCTCCAGAAAAAGAAAGATGATATTCTATCAATGCTACAAGAGGTATGAAATAAGACACATCCTGCTTTAATATTAATAAAGTCTCTCTCTACATTCTCTTTCTATATGATTTAGAAACACACTAATGAAGACAAATATTGATTTTGACTCTTGAAGGCTGAAGCTGGCTAATTTACCCATCCTTCAGTGTGTGTGTGTGTGTGTGTGTGTGTTGGTGACCTGCTAACATGGTTTACTACTGAATGCAGTTCAACATCATCCAAGTCCTCCAGGCGGCTATTTTTAGCACCTAGATTTAGCCTCCCCTGGTCAACCAGAGAGGGAAAGAGAGGATGAAAAAAAGAAAAGAAACAGAAACGTGCAAAACAACTTGGTCTGACATTTGTAGGAAACTGACGCATTTTGGTTGCCAGCGGTGACAATACGTCTAACACCTCTTCAGGCACCTCTTCTTTATTCAAGTGAAATAGCTGCAGAATTTAATGCCATTTAATCAAATCTGACCTACTTGGAGCAGCGAGCGCGACGTCACGGCGGCAGAAACAAACAAAAGATCAGGAGGAAAAGAGGAGGAAGGCAAAGAAAAGGAGGGACTCTGGGGAACCACCTCATTCATGATAGTATTCATTGTGAGATGTGCCAGTGCAAGTCACAGCCATCCCTCTCTTCCTTCTCTCACCTTTGTCATCAGCTTTAATCCGGTTTTATTCAGGTTTTCTCACTGGGGACCCGCATTTTAACTGAGGTCAAAATGAAGACCACTGCGATGATAAAACTGTATCTGAGCGTCTGCCTGTAGCTCGGATTGTTTATTGTATTGTGCGGCACTTGAAAGGGAACATATCAGCTCATAGCTGACAGGTCAAAGATCACTAAACCAGCTTTTTATGCTCCGTGTTCCCAAAGTGTTATCTCGCCTCTGACTTCCCAGATTATTGTGGCTGGAGAAAAAAAACAAAACATCTCAGCACCAGGTTGTTGTTGTAATTTTGTTTATGTCACATATTTTATAGCAGTTTCCAGCTCGCAAAGCCTCATTTGAAATTTAACTGGCTATATCATTTTAGCATCAAATCTTATTCTCATAAAATCTTTAACAATTGGATTTGTGCAGCTTTATCAACTCAACACCAGGCATCATATTTCAGAAGCGATTCCTGTGCAAATCTATTACAGACACTATTACATAACGTACTACACTGTCACCCCGCATATTAAAACTCAGTCAGTCATTTCGAGAGTGAAACAAAGTCCTGCCAGGCTGCTGATTCAAGTCATAAATAAAGGCCTGAGCAGCAAAGCTGTGCTTCAACAGGGGGAGTGGACTGAGCGACCAATGAGAAGTCTCTCCTTTGATAATGATGGAATATTACTATTGATTTGTAGCCAGGCAAGCAGCACAGCTCTGTTGACACCAATGTTGGCTGTTGATTGGCTGAGTGTGAAACATCTCAGCTACTATCGGATGTGTTGTCATGATATTTTGTACAGACATTCATGGTTCCCAGGGGATGAACACTGGTGATCCCCTGGCTGTTCATCTGGTGCCACGGGCAGGTCAGTGTTTATATTTACGCAGTACAGAGTACACAGTGCAATTCATTATAAAAAGCTCTGGCATAAATCGAAGCTTTATGAAGTTTATGATGTTCACTTTTTGGTGACATTCATAGAAATGTGAATATTTTATTATCTGTTTATTATTGATCCCATATTCAAATTAGTGTTTAACTACATTATATTGAGAAGTTTTTATCAGAATATTAGAAACACCTCTGAATACAAGGAAGTGCAGCACCATCACTAACTTTGACCTCTATGCTAAAACAATTGAATTAACATCTTTATGACAGTATCAAAACTGAACATTATAGGCATCGTAAAAATGAGGCTTTATGACAGTTGTATTAGATTGTAATAAGTTGTGCAGGTGTACTCAATAAAGTGGCCACTGAGTGTATCGCTGCGTTTAAAAGATCGATCCCGAGGATGACTCCTAAAGTCTTTAGTGACCCCCTGACTTTTCCTCTGATGTGAGCATGACGCTGACATTTGTAGTTTTGAGTGAAACGTCTCAGCAACATTCATGTCCCCTCAGGATGGATTATATTAACTGTCATTTCCAGACAAAATTTACAAGTTAGAAATATAGATAGGTAACTTTGAACTGAATAAAAGAGAGAGAAAAAAAACAAAACTTCTATCCTATTTCTCAAGCTTCGCCCTGGGGGACAACAGCAATAGTTTTACAGCAGATCTGAGACTATGAGCAGTGGTGTAAGGAGTAAAAAGGTCAGTGATGTAGGATGGCCAACGCTGACCAGTGTCTTAACGACAAGCAGTAGAGTTTTAACATCAACTCTGAACACGACAGGTAACCAGGGCAGGGGGGAAGAAATAAAATCCTCTCTGCTAATGTAATTTAAAGGTTCCATAGGCCTTCTATTATTATAAAGCAGGTATAGGTTCTATATTAATAATGTGAGTATTGCACACACATATATTCAGAAACTGAGCCTTAAAACAGGCCTTCAGGATTTCCTGTAACTTTGTGATGTCACAACAAAGCCCCAAGCCCCGCCCACCTGGACCTAACATCCAAACCTTGCAGGATTTGGTTTCTCTGAGTGTTTTACCTGAAATCTGCTATATTTCTATTGGATCACTCAGAAAACAATCAGAAGAGAGGCTCAGAGCCTCCTCTCTTCTGATTGGCTCACCGACCTGTTGTTACTAGAGCTCCAGAGAGAAGCCTGAGAGAGGAGATGTGAAACTACACTGAGATGGTTTTTGGTTCTTAAAACCACAAATGTATCTTCTTATGGATCAACACTTGAAAAAAACCCCAGAAGAAGAAGAGGAAAATATGGGATTAGGGCTGCATGATATGCAAAAACAATCATATTGCAGTTATCTTGGCAGCTGTTGCGATTGTGATTTCAGTTGAATGGTCGTTTTCCTTTTCATTTTCATTTTCACTTGAAAAAATATAAAAATGATGTTGATGTGATTTTTGGTCTTGTACCAAACAAACATTGTTCCTTTACGTCTGGAGAGTATGATTTGTAGGCCAGGGCGTCTCTGTAGCGCCACAACGCTTACGATGCACAACGTCGTGACACATTTTACCTGGATCAAAACAAAATCACAGCTCCTGTGATTTGGATATTGCACTCGGCCATATTGTGATTTCGATTGTATTTTGATTTGTGCAGCCGTATATGGGACCTTTAATTTCATCTTTACACTATCATCTCGTCTCATCTCACATTATGACATTACAAGTTAAATTCTACGCGATGGGCCACCTAGTTGCAGGAAAGCCCTCAAGAAATGTAAATGATGACCATCGGAAGTGAGAAATTTGGAGGCGTTCATATGCATGTATATTCCTTTTCTTCACCGACGCAACAGCAGTTAGTGTTGTTAGGGGCCTCAGGTCTTCCTGTTTGTCTGCACGTGAATGTGACTGCCAGAATTAGGTCAGGGACAAAAGGCTTCTGCTCTTACTGAAATGATGAGACATCAAAATAACGAAGTGAACAAAGCCGAAATAATCATAGCCTGTTAGGGGCTAGTGTTTTTGAACAATATGTCAAAGAGTGTTTTCATTTTCATCATGCACTGTAACCACACACACACATGCAAATGCACACAACAATCTTACCTCATTTCTGCTTGTACTCACTTATATTCTCCCTCAAAGGAAACAAATCTAGAGGGAAATAAATAATTTACCGGGGGGCATGTCGTGTGCTTAGACGTAATCAAAACAGTTTCCGGCTCAATCTGGGCTTCCCTATAAATGTGGCCTCAGATTTAGAAGTGGAGGGTAAAGACAAGAGGATCAGGGTGAAGCGAAGCATCTCACACAGAGGGAAAAGACCGAGTCTAGAGCTTCATTTTCTGTGAGTTTTTTTTTTTTTTTACTGGGTTTCAAGAAGAGAATGGAAACTTGGACAACGTTAACATTACGTTTCTCTGAATGCTGTAATAATGGAGGAGATGCAACTGCAAAATGTGTGTAATTTTGTTTTTGTAAGTGTAATTGAGTGGGGGGAATTTGTTTTCTTGCTGTTTTGATATTAGCATTTTAGTGAGTCTAGTTGTACTTTTAATTTTACACATGACTTACTAACTAAGAACCAAATGGCATCAGTGCATCTTTTTGCATTCAGGCCTTTTCAGCCCTGTTTGTAGAGAGCACTCTAACAGATAGATCAGGGATTGACTCAGTGTGTCACTTCATAGCAGTTGGTCCTGTAAAGTGTTTTGATCTCTTCCTGATACACTCCAGGGTCAGATCTGCCAGGCCAGGCTGGAGAAATGGTCCAATCAGATGTACCAGCAGCCTGAAGCTGCGCCGGTCGAGGCCCACATGTTTGACCTGGACTGCTTTCTGTCCGACATCTCCGACACCCTGTTCACCATGACGCAGAAGCCATGTCCCTGGGCCAGTGACCGACACAGCAGTGAGTAGTCCACACTCTGAAGATTGCAAATTGACTTTCAGCTGTGACTTTGCACTGAAACAAAATACTGCCTCAAAGGGTTAAAAGTGATTGATAGTAATGATGAACAACTGGTGGCCTGTGGGCTGCATGACAAGAATAAAACATGTCCTCATTTACCATGTGGCTGCATCGTTTGGCTGAAGATTAATCTGAATCCCCCGAACTTTGTTTTAATCGTGTTTTTATCAAATGACTGTCAGAATTCATAAACCCAGCTTTATGCCGTCTCTGCCATGAGCAGAAGCCTACGGGTAGCTAGAAACTTCAGGATAGATCAGCTGAGATGTGGAATCCCAATTTAATAACTATACTTAATGTTTTAAAGCTCCTGAAAAAACCAGTTTTCAGTGTCTCAACATAAATGATGGGATCTCACATTATAACATTTTCAAAGATTGAACAGTTTTTTTTTTCCCCAGTTTTTCCCAATCAGTTCTGATCAAGTCACACAGATACAGTCCTGAAGATTTGATAGATAAAACTTAAGGATTTTATTTCCATAGCTATAAATTTGGTTGTTGCTTATTTAATCATGGCTGTTTAAAGGAATGGTTTGTTATTTAGGGAAATAGATTTACTTGTTTTCTTGCTGAGATAATCAACACCACTCTCATCTGTCCATTCAATATAAGATTACAGGCAGGAGAGGTTAGCTTAGCTTTAGCATAAAGACTTGAAACGGAGAATCAGTCCCAACTGTGTCCAGCTACCAGCACCTCAACTAAACCTCAAGACAGTCTTCTGGCCGGTTGTAGTGACTACTGTTAGCTGAGGTCAACCTCACGGTAACAACAAGACTCCAGGAAGTCACTGTGTTAGTCTACAATAACTTCCCATAATGCCACAAATGTAGTTTTCACACTTCAGTTTTTGTATGGATTCAATCATTTGTGAGCCAGGGCTTCTGGTAGGAGGACTTTCTCACCTTCAGACAGTCAGTCCAGCTGTTTCTCTCTACTTCCTGTCTTTATGCTAACCTATGCTAACCAGCTGTTGGTTGTAGACTTACAGTGGAACGAAAACATAAGTGAACCCTTTGGAATTATCCGAATTTATGTATAAATTTGTCTTTAAATATGATCAGCTCTTCATGGAAGTTACAATAATGAACAAACACAATCTATTTTAACACAATCTATACTGAATGGTCAGATATTAGAGCAGTATCTATCTTTCCATCTAACTCTCAGCAAGAAACTAAATTGGCATTTATTCTAAAATGTTGAACTGTTCCTTTAATCTCATAGAAAAATACTTCTTCAGGGGATTTAAGGTTTTGTGCCACTGTCACATTTTCATCACTTGGTGCGGCTGATGGTCACATTGGTCAGCATTCAGCCAGAGGAACCCACCCTACAAATAAGGAAATTCCCAATGATGAAAGACGACCTCTCAACAAGACACACTGACGGACGCGCTCACACGTATTTCTTTATTGTGTTCTCTTCCTCCTCAGCCTACACCAGCAATGCTGATATAATCCAACCAGGCCTGACTCCACTGCAGCCCAACTTGGATGATTTCATGGATATACCAGGTACTCGCTACCTGTCTGTCTGTCTGTCTGTCTGTCTGTCTGTCTGTCTTCAGGTATTGTTATAGAATGGCAGCAGATCAATATTTCCCATTGATTTCGGTTGCAAGTGCTCATCTTTGTCCAGCATAGTTCATTATTGGATAACAGTGTGATACATTTGTGTTTGATTCAGTGAAGAAAAATATATTTTATATTTTATAGCAGATAGAAAATGTCTGAACTGAAAGACTCAAATTTTCAGCCACTGAGTTTTGTGTTTTTATGCAAAGCCACAATTCTAGGCTCGGATCCTGACGACTTTTCCCCCACAAAGATAAAAAAAAATCAAAATAAAGAGTAATTTATTCTGGTATTAAGTCTTTACATCTAATTAAATTACTTCATTAAGATATTTTATATTCATTTTTATGTGTTTCTGATGGGCGTTGCACAAAGAAAATCTGTTCCTGAAAGGCAAAGGCACTCCCTCTTTTTCTGTGCTGTGTGTGCAGTTTATTATTTGGTCCTCTGAGGTTAAAGGGGGGTCAGAGGCAGGTTTGAGCCTGGAGAATGAGGAAGTGGAAGAGGATGTTTAACCATGACCCTCGGCTCTGGAACCACCTATAAGGCGGTGGATAAAACTTAGTGATGGGCTGGGAGATGGTGGAATTTCCTTCTCTGAGACGAGCTCTGGATGTTCTCTGTTTAAAGTCCGGAAGAAGTTCTGATGAAGCTTGACTTTGTTTGTCTGAAGTTTTTGGTTTAACACTAAAATCGGTTCCTACAAGTAAATGATTATCAAATCAAGTGGCTGTAATCAATATTTTAATATTAACTGCATCAAATGATTATGTGTAATATGAAGAGGAACGCTTACAGTGACAAACTCACCGGAAATGATCACATAATGCTGCAGTTCTTTGTTCTACTGAATGTCATAGCAACATTCAGCTCATTGATTTGATTTTTTGGGACCACGACTTTACTGTTTCGGTTCACTCTCACCACTGTCAGAGTATTGTTTTTACCTGCTCAGCTTCAAACACACATATTCAGCAACCAACTGATGAATGCAGTGGAGCTTTTAACATCCAAAGAGCCTGATATTTCCCTCAGGAGTTGGTGGAGACCAAACACGGAGCTAAAAGAGAGGGAACACTGGACTACCATTCATCAGCTGGACAGACATGCAACTACAAATGAATGCTCATGTTGCTTTGTATCTGCTGGATGTCTAAAGAGGCAGCTGTTAGCGAACTTATTAACTTCAAGTTGATAACATCTGAGCGTTTTGTTTACAGCGTGTTTCTACTGACACCGAGTGGCAAAACAATTAGTTAATGCAGGGTTAAGTAAACATCTTAGTGAAGTAAACCTAGGATAAAATGTAGAGCAACAGTTAATCTAAACAGCAGTCTTAAAGACCAAGTCATTAATATAATATAATATAATATAATAAAATATCATATAATAACTCACTCTGAATTCTGAATCCTCCTATAAGTTAATACTTGATATGTGCCTTAGAGTGTGAGAGGCAGGGAAGGTTTTTTGCCTCGGGCTGCTCCTCCTGAGAGCAAACAGTTGGCCTGCAGCAAGACACAGACAGCAGAGGAGCTTCGTACAGGAGGGAGGAAGCAGGTTGGAGTTTAGTTCCTTGCTCAGGGGCACAATGACTGCGGTTGTTTTGGCCTGTGTGTTACTTTCAGTGAAGCAATCCAGCAGCCCTCTGGCTACAAGTCAGCCTTTGTAACACACAAACAACCTGCTGCCCACTGTTGTAATATGTGCGTGCGTGCGTGTGTGTGTGTGTGTGTGTGTGTGTGTGTGTGTGCGCAGCTTCAGGACACAGCATTGGCAGTGTCCTGAAGGGATCAGCTGTCTGCCTCTCGTTTGGTCACAAGGTCTAGGGAGCTGGTGAGTGTCTGTCAGAGTGACACTGCCATGCATTAAATGTATTCAGAGCCTTCGTCAGAGCTCCTCTCAAATGGAAATACAGACCACTCGTCTGAGGCAGCGTGCCGTGCCAGTAGTTACTGAGATGAAAACACAGACACACTGGTACGTATTTGTGGATTGTGCAACACTTATTGTGCGGTGTTTACGATGCTTGTTTCGTGCTGGGTTCTGAATACTGTACATGTTGATGATCGGTGTTCGGTTCCACACAGATGAAGTGAGTTAATATTTGTCTGCTCAGCTGCTCGGAAAACTCGGTTTGAATTGAGAAACTGTTTTTAATCACAGATGGCAGCCTGCCACAGTCGGTTGCCAGCATGGCTCCAGAAATATGTGACCTGGCAGATATAAAAGCAAATACCACGAGTGACCACCACCTACAGAGAGCTCTGCGCTGTTCTGGAGGGTGACCTGCTGTCGGATGTCTTGGCTCAGTGCTCTTACTCTCTGTTTTGTTGTTTGAATTTCCAAAATGAAGCTATGACTGTGATGTCAAACTGCAGACAGTAATAATTTCAGAATATACACAGCGTTTGAGGTAGGTAGAGAGTAAAGATTGGTTCTCTAAATGTGGTAATCACTTTTCATTTGTCTGCAGAATAAACTTAATATGTATGTTATTTATCAACTCACCTTTATTCCTGTGAAGTTAAATGACTGTAATTAAGACCCTTCACATTTAATGTTTGTGGTGAAAGTCTGGACTAAACCTCAGTCACTCAATAGGTTCTTCTGGAGAACATACGGTAGATCAGATGTTCTCAAACCTTTTGACATCATGGACCTAAACTGACACAAATGAGACCACATTTATTACAGAAAGTGTTTGAAGCCCCATGACCAAATTATGTCGAGAGATTTACATCTCAGTGATGATATAAACTGGTAGATTTTCCAGTATCTTGTGTGGACTGAGGTGACGTCATACTTTTACATGTTATGTTAGAAGGAATATTTTGTCACCGTCATAACCCCTGTTTCTTTATAAGTGACAGTTCGATTAACAGCACGTGTGGTTTTTTCTCAGATGTCTTTATGAACTACAGGGGCCAGTCCTCTGAGCAGACTGGTTTTGCTGACTGTGGTTATTTTGAGAGCTCCTCCAGCACGGCGTTCGCTCCAGTTCCCTCCCCCGTGGTACCGGCTCCTCAGCTACTGATCGACAGCCAGCTGGCTCAGGTACTGCTGCTGTTATCAGCTCCTCTCCTCTGTGAGACGTATCGCTGCAGAGGTTTTTCATTAGCAACTAATAGCACTATTTTTTAATCGGTAAAATACACTTTCTTTTCCAGCCCAATCTGTCGTCTGACAGTTTGCCTCAGCCCTCCCCATCCAACACCCGGCCAGAGCAGACCAGGCCGGGCGAGGACTGCGGCGACTACCACCCGTCCAGCATCATATCCGGGGCCATGCCATATGGACACCAGTCGTTCCCCGATCCGCCTGTTTCTATAGCGTTCACCACCAGCATCGAGCAGCCGGCCTCTGCTAGCGTTCCTTTTCTGTACCCGCTGCCATGCCACAAGTTTGGTTACTACACAACGACCAACGCGACCTCCACTGTCATTACCCACACCGCCTCCACCGCGGGGGCCCAGGGCTCGGCGCACCAGGCTCAAAGCTTCCCACACACAGGGGACACGTACCCCCAGGTTCCCTTCCCCTCTCTTAGTTACCCTGCTGCCGTGTCTGACCCCGTCCAGGCGACGCTGCCCTCTGTCACCGCGCCCCACTGCTTCTCAGTCCCGGAGCAGGTGGCTGTCACAGGGGTCAGAGGGAAGCACAAGCAAAAGACGGGAGGAGTGAGGACAGCTAGCACCTCTGTAGCTCTGTCTTGCCCCCAGTCCACTGCCCCCACACCCACGAGCTGCCTTGCTAAACTTCTCTCCTCCGGCGCCCGTGAACGTGAGTCCGCTCGCTCCCTCGTTCTGTCTTTGACATCGGTTATTGATTAGAAGAAATGATAGGGATCGTGTTTCTGTCAGAAGAAAAAGACTATTGTGTTTTGTGCTTTTCAGGGAAGCCATCACTGGGATTTGATTCTACTCTAGTTCCAGCCAAAGGTCAGAGGTCAACATCTCCCAGCTCTGCGGTGAGTCTGTCCTGATACAGTAACAGGCCTGGTACAGCATCTCAACAACAAATCAGTGACTGACTTAAAGGAATAGATTGATGTGTTTGCTTTCTTGTTAGAGACGACTGATACCACTCGTATGTCTGAACAGCAAATATGAAGATTCGACTGCAGTCATCATTATGTTTATGGGCAAAAGTTTAGTAAAGAGTTTGAGCTGTTAAAGAGGATCCAGAGTCATTATGTCTGTTTGGGGTCTCAGACACCACATCACTACCCCTCCCTAACCCTAAATAAATCTATTTGGATTTCTGTTATTTGTTCTCTAACTCAACAGTTTGTTCATAAGAGTTCCAACAGTGATTTTAAACCTCCCTACATCTGAGGTTTGAATCACGTCAGAAGACAGGACAGAAACATTTAAAGGGGGAAAATGATTTTACAGTTATTATTATTTTTGCACATTTAACCGTGGTGCCTGTGGGACCCCAGGTAAATACGTTCTAAGCAAAAGACCAGGTTTGAAAAGCTTTGCGCTGCGTTTCTGACAGTTATTTCATGCTTTAGTTAATTTGTGTAGGAGTAGCTGTAGCTGAAAACTTGAACTTTGTGCTCCAGTGACCTCTCCTGTTCAGATGCCCTAAATGGAAGTTGGCTCAAATGAAAGAACTATCACACATCAAGTCTTCTCATGGTGGTTCGAAGGGTTCTGTCTCACTCTACCGTTAAACTTAAGTTAGAAACTAACCTAAACATGTATAAACTAAATGCTTTTTGTATGACAACACATTCTCTGTTGTTGTTCAGCAGTCAGGCAGCAGCGCGCATGTTGCAGGAGCTTCATCGCAGCTGCAGCATGGAGCTGGCTGGCCTGCAGGGATCCCAGTGTTGACACCTCTGCACAGTCAGAGTGCCACCCTGGCTCACAGCGGCCCGCACGCCAGCACCTCCAGAGGCTTGGCGGTGTCGACCCTGCTCACCCACAGCTCCACCCACACCGGCACCACCCTCCTCATTCCCAAGACTGAGAAACTATCTCCTGTCCAGCTCTACGGCACAGACAGGAGCACCTTAACTGGTAATGATGAGCTTTTTGTACAACTGGTCGGCCTTCAGATCTGCAGAACATGCAAGTGATGTGAAAACAGACACCAAAATCTAGCGCTTCATGCCAATACACTCTATGGAGCTTCATGAGCATCTGGTCAAAGTGAGTTTATAAGCAGCTGTTAGTGTTAGTTAATGTAAATAAATGGCGAGCAGCAGTTTATTGTGCAACATCAACAACATAAGTAAGTGTTTTATACTGAAAATAATTTAAAAAGATAAGAATAATTCTTTCTACACAAGATTTAATTATGATTCATTTTTAAAGTTCATTAATCTACAGCCATAACATAATTGAAAAAAAACATTATTTTTAATGAGGACAAAGCTTCTGGTTTGTTATTATGTTTTTGTGGAGCTCAGAAAATGAAAGTCAAAGATGTGACTGTAAATATATTCGAAGTTCAATCATTCAAATGACGTGTTGTAACAAATACTGATCTTTGTTGGAGACGTGGCGAGGAAAGTGTCCGGTGCTTCACGGGGAAGATGGGTACATGCAGATAAGTGACCAAAACAAAAGTGGAAAACAAAGCAGTTAAAAATGAAAATGGCTGGTGAAAGATAAATTGAAGAGTAAAATCTCAACTGATTAGTGGTTAAAAAAAAAGCAAAAAAAGTTTGTTTTTTTTCCATTTTCTTACCAACTGATTGGAGGTTCAAGGAAAATTAAAAAGCTTTCTGTTTCTTTGTGATTTGTCTGATAACCACTTCTCAACTTCTCTGTCACGTTTGGATAATTACCTCTCAGCGCACATCGTGGTGTCTAGTTCAAATGATCACATCTCTCAGCACACGGAGGATTTTGGCTTTTTCTTCACTTTCTCATCAGTTGCGAGGGAATAAGCTTGTTGTCGAAGTCAGTCATGTAATTAAACTCCCATTGTTGTCCCGGAGAGATGTTGAGGTCCTTGTAAATAAGTGATTTGTGTGTGAAGATGTAGACGTGATCTAATTTAGTGGTTCTCAAAGTTGGGAATAAATTATAATATATAATTTATTTTCACTCTAATTCCATTCATAAGTAACACAATGACAGGATGTATGACTGTTTTGGTCGTGGGTTTAAACACAAAAAAAAACCATCTAAAAGCAAAAGTGTTCTCAGATGGGATCTGTGGTCTCATTTGTGTCGGTTTATGGACCTTGATGTGAGAAGGTTTGAGAACCACTGATCTAATTTACCAGGAAATATTTGTGGTAAATGTTGTTGTTATCTTTGTTTGTTCTAGTGAATTTTCCAGAACATCCCGGCCGAACATCACCACCCAACCCTTTAGACAAAGCCTCCAACCCCGAGTCCCCGCAGCCCGGCTTCTCGGGACATGGAAAGATAGAATCAAGTAAGGTAGGACATACTGTCTCATTCAGTCTGCTTTTAAACAGTACAGCGTGGCATTGAGTAGTCCTTGTTGAGTGCTAAATATAATATGTATATATAATATATAATATAATAAATATATAAAAGTAATAGATAATGGATATATAAAAGTACAGAAAAGTGATTGTTGACCCAGCAGGTCACTCTCAGTGTGATGAACTCATTTCTGAGCTGTGTTATCTGCAGCAAACAGAGACCAGGAGGATAACTCACATCTCAGCAGAGCAGAAGAGGCGTTTCAACATCAAACTGGGATTCGACACTTTACATAACCTTGTGACAACACTCAGCTCTCAGCCAAGCATAAAGGTACTGTGAGAGGATGTGCAGCTGCAGTAGAGATAGATGTTTTTGAAGGTGGAGGCAGAGTTTAACTGGAAAACTTTGACATGTAAATGCAGAGAAAGACACATCATATTATATATATACAGTAAATATATATATATTTGTTATTATTATTATTATTATTATTATTATTATTAGGAATGTCTATAATAATTGTGGTGTGTGGCTGACGTGGTGATCCCCTCTGTCTGCTTGCACAGATCAGCAAAGCCACCACGCTGCAGAAGACGG
This sequence comes from Seriola lalandi dorsalis, assembly GCF_002814215.2. NCBI lineage: Eukaryota > Metazoa > Chordata > Actinopteri > Carangiformes > Carangidae > Seriola > Seriola lalandi. The sequence goes on along the minus strand of NW_019525134.1, from coordinate 3,043,842 downwards.
CTGAGTACATCAGTAAGATGCAGCAGGAGAGAGCTCAGCTGCACGAGGAGGCTCAGAGACTCCGAGAGGAAATCCAGGTCCTCAACTCTGCCATCAAGTGAGTGTGTGTGTGTGTGTGTGTGTGTGTGTGTGTGTGCGTGTGCGTGTGCGTGTGCGTGCATATGTGTGTGTCTGCATTTCCACCAGGACCGGTTGGATATCCTGCATTGATGAAGAACACTTTGTTTTCGGTGCAGAGAAGTGCTTCATCATCAGTGGAGGACTAACACATGTTCACATCTGCACTGTGCATCGACTCACAGTTAACCTGCAGTTAGAGCCGTATTGGTTAAATGTGACACGCAGCTGTTTATAAGCATTTTATCATGCATTGTAAACTGGTGATCAGGTGATTGCATTGCAAATGAAATCCCTACCACTGGTGAAGAAGCTGATAATGAGCTTCAAGAGATGTCTTCTAGTTTCTGTCAATGTGATGAAGTTTGGTCGTGACAAACAGCAAACATTCAAAACTAAAGGATAGATAGATAGAGAGAGAGAGAGAGAGAGAGAGAGAGAGAGAGAGAGAGAGAGAGAGAGATAGATAAATGGTCTATCACATTTTCAAAATAAAATAGAATAAATTTAGCTTACTAAAAGCTCTGCTTCAAAGTAAGAGCGCTTCATAGAAATGTAGTTGAGTCAAAAGTACAATATTTGTCTTTAAATGTAGTGAAGTAGAAGTCAGAAGTTTCCAAAGAAAAAAAAAATAAAGTACAAGTACTCAAAGTAAATGTACTTTGTTACTGTCCACCTCTGCTACTTTATTATGACACGCATGCTGTCAGTTGTGGTGTGGGCACTGTTGACTCATTGTGTCTGTCCATGCAGTGCGTGCCAGCAGCAGCTACCAGCCACCGGCGTGCCCATCACACGGCAGCGCTTCGACCACATGAGGCAGAAGTTCAGAGAGTACGTCCAGGCACAGACTCTGCAGAACTGGAAGTTCTGGATCGTATCCTTATGAATGTAAATCTGCCAGAGGTTAATTAAAACATCACACTGCCACAGACATGACTTTAAGAACTTACTTAACTTTGCATTCAAAATGACCAGAGTATAATTAAATGTTGTGTATTAAATGTACCCATCTATTCCTGGGGGAGCTTCTCATGTTTCAGTACAGTATTTGGCTGCAGCGTCATTTGGCTTCTTCAGCCTTTGGAGGAATTTCAAATTATGTTTTGTTCCCAAAACCTTTTTTTCTTTCAATCCAAATGAGCTTATTATGCCAAGCATTATGCCAATCTGGACAGATACTGATAAGGATAGTGTTTTTAAAGTGCGGCAGGAAAAGCATCCTCTGAAATTTAGTCTTTGGTCCAGTGCATATGGTAAATTTCCCAACCGGGGTTTTGTACTGATTTAAGTTTAACACTGGAGTTTCAAATCAGAAAAAGCACATAATGAATTTCAGACCTGTCAGTGTAATCAGACAAAAAACAAATCTGTCTGTGTGTTGCATAAAAAGTGTTGTATGTAAATTTAATACATAACTCTTTCATTAATAATCACCTAATCCGCTGGCCTTATCTTGCAGGCGAGATAAGAAGATTAACAATTTTATCATATTTGTGTGTGTGCAAAAACACAACGGGGTGTGGGTGTTTCATCTCCATGAATATTGAGGTATTTTCTTTGGTTCCTGTAGAGATTGCACTTTTGTCTTTATCTGGTCTGATAGTATTCTAAATTAAAAACACAGGTTTCCCATGAGGGTTATTTTCTCTTAGATTCAAGATAGAAACATTCACCAGATATTTGTCCACTAATTTTATTTTTTTGTTGACCACTAGTTTAATGCTACTTCTTATTGTTCTTACTGTCAACAAATAACACAAAAACTGACAGTGTATTGTTTCTAGTAACAGATACTGTGTGAATCCAAAGCCTGATCCATCATATTCCCATGTGCCATAGAGCTCCAGTGTGAACATTTTTAAACAGACATCAATGAGCTACATCTTTGCACTTGATATGTTCTTTTATTAACACAAACATGGGAACTGTAGTTTATTTTGAGTCCATCACATCTACTGTTCTGCTGCTGTAAATATTCATTAGCCAAATGAGTGTCAATTTGCAGCTGAAAATAGTCCCGAACAAATTCACCATGCCGCCCTGTTTGAGTCACATTCGTTAAAAACTGCAATATGAAATTGCTAAGCCTTTTTTAATGAAACTTTTTAAAGATTCATGTCTGCAGCAGGAGCCAATGGGTTCTGGCTGAGTGCCACAGACAGGGTAGAGAAGTCAGACATGATTGAGAGATACACTCACACATTGTTGGCTTTGTTCTTTTTTGGGATATAAGCTGTAGAATAACACCAGCGTTATCTTTTAAACACTATAAAACACTTTGCTGATGAAAATTCATGAGCTCACGTGTCGTATTTTTGACGAGCCAGACGTCTTTCCTCAACACAGCGTCAGTTCAGTATCATCATCGAGCCGCTGTTTGAGTCCTATAACGGGATGGTGTCCACTGCCAGTGTGGAGGACCTGTGTCGATCCACTCTGTCCTGGATGGACCAGCACTGCTCCCTGCCTGCCCTCAGACCCAGTGAGTCCAGTAGAACCGGTTACAACTATGCAGACGTTAAACCATGTGTTATTATCTGTAATTTGTGTTTATCATTTCTTTGCGTGTCCCCTCAGTGGTTCTGCGTTCACTCCGTCTCCTGAGTACCACCACAGCCATCCTGACAGACCCCAGCCTACTGCCAGAGCAGGCCACTCTCGCCGTCACCCAGGGCGACCCGGTTGCTGCCATGGACAACTCCTTACAGCCCGCTGCTCGGGACAATATACACCCCATGTGACCCAGAGAGACAGACTGAGTGGAACTTAACTGGAGCCCAACACAATGCACAGGAGACCACGAGTCAGAGGGGAGTCTGGTGTAATTAAAAAAGACTCAACACTAAGCCCGGAGACTGTTAATAATCATATTCCAATAAAACTCACCAGCTGCAAAAAGAATGTATTCCTCTACACCCAAAAATCATAGGCTGTAATATGCACTTCTGATTATTTTTCAGCCTCAAAATAATTTTCTTTGGAAGAGCAGAAGTTCAGATGAGTGTAAGGAGACGTCAGTTACTGTGACTGTGATGAATGGCTTCATTTTCTGTTGAAATAATTTGGTGACATCAGTTAACAGCTGCATTTATTCTCAATTACTTTGACATCTCAGGTTATCTTTTCTGTGTATTGTTGCCCTCAATTATTGACCTTTGCTCAGTGTAACATACCCTCCTACTACAAGTCACATTAATCTTCAGCTTTATTGGGTACCACTCACCAGTGCAAGAAAAAAAAAGTAAAAATGAATTGTATTATTTTAGAATATTACGTTCAGTGGTTCTCATAGTGGAGTCTGCGCCGCCAGGGCTCATTATATTATGATACCACCCACTTAGCATGTGAAAATAGGGACGGCTGACTGGAGATTTCAGTCTGTCAGTTATCAGATGTGCAATTTTTTACTAAAGCGTAACAATACACATGCTATTGTGTTCCTTAGAACCCGGGGCCGGTTTCACAAAGACAGACTTTGACTGTGGATCAGATAAAACGGTCAGATCTTCAGATAGACGTCTAAATCCATCTGTTGCACAAAGCAGATCAGTTGTTGACTATCTTAAGCCAGACTGTGGTACAATGAATTCTGGGTAAATTCCAGCTCGGTAGACTTTTTTCAATTTAAAAAAAGATGGCTGATTGAATAAGAGCATCCAACCGCTCAGCTCCATTTACCCCAGCCAAACATGTTTGTCTTTTGCAAGTGTTCAGCGGTTACAAGGACATTTTACTTGGGAAATTCAGCGAAGAGTGAAACAAGTAAAAGAAAAATCTGATTTGGAAAAAAATAATAGCTGCAGTTTCTAAAAACTCTCTCCCCATAACAATGTTAGCAAACCACAAATTATGAGCCATGTTTTCCTGTTTTTTGTTGGGTGCTGCTGGTCAGTGCAGGTGTCACTGTGATGTTCCATGGTAACATTGGTCTTATGCCTGAGTTAGTCTCGCGGTAAGGTGTCTGATAATTAGTAAGTCTTTATTTCTGTGAAACAGTCTGATTTGCATTAGACTGATCTATGGGCAAAATGAAGACTGGCCTAACACTACACACCAGTCAGAAATATCTTTGTGAAACTGGCCCCTGAAGTTCACTAAACCCTGAAGTATATGAACATTTACAAACCAGTGACATACAAGCCTCCATGAAAACACAGCATGCAGTTTAAAGAACACTACTCCCCAGTGTACTGATATACAGCAGCTATTTTGACTAGTGGGAAAAGTATAGATATTGCACTAATAGCATTAACACCTCATCATTTCTATTATAGTTTCCCACTAACCATGACAATGTGACAACACACCTGGATCCTGAAACTGAAGCAGCTGAATTGAATGAATCATTAGTGAAACTATTTGCACATGTGCTTTTCCCTCTGCGACATGACAAAATAGCCTCAGTGAAAGCAGCATTTTTAGGGATGTGAATTCCAAGTGGGAAAGTGAACTGACCCACTGTGTCATACAGGCAGGGGCTCATGTTAAGGTCACAGTACTCCACACAGAAAACACCGCGGGAACAGGACGCTAGGTGGCGCTCTCCCTGTGCGCTTGACTCCACTGCCGCTCTGTGCTGCAGACGCTCCTCCGCTCCGGCGGGGGGCGCTGTGCCGCAGGCGGCGCCGCAGAAGCGCTGTGTGGGGTTTTTTTGTTTGTTCCCAGAGCTCCTCGGTGCGCTGTCCACTTCAGCACCACAAGCCGAGCAGAGGCAGCGGGCTAGCTAACACTGAAGAGGAGCCACTGAAGACGCAGCTCAACATCAGCACCAGCACCGACACGAGTCCCAGATACTGAAAAATACTGAAAAATACCCACCGATACCCGCCAGAAAACGCCCACACCACCGAGGCAGAAGACTGCAGAAAAAGGTAAGAGTTTACGAAGAAGCTCAAATAGGATCAAGTTGGTGGAAGCAGGGATAATAACGGGTATCAGTGGAGAGGAGCGAGCCCCACTTCCCTTCCTGGTTCATAAATATTGTATGATCGTATTAAGTCGGTGTTTACGTGAGCTTCCTCCTCTGTTTGTGCCTTATATTCGTCCCGTTGTTCGCTTGTTGGGGAGAGAGAGAGGGGGACACTTCAGTAACGGAGCTGATCGGGGACCGTGTTTTCGCTGGGCAGCCTCCTCTCCGCTTTGCAGATGGTGGTGTTTTATAACTCGTCGGTATCCGTCGCTGCGCCGCGGCCAGCAGCTGCCGTTTATTCATTTGCCCCTTTCGCTGCACCGTGGGGCATTTAATACCACCCTCTCTGTGTGGATGTTGTTGCCGTTTTTTTTTTTGGAGGGGGTTTTGTGAACTGAAGGGCGTATCGTGTGATTAACCCGCCCCCACCCAGTTTACACACCGCGGTCATCTGCGGAATTACCCAGCGTTTAGAGGCTGACACACAGGGCAGTGGATATAATCATGTACACCGGGCTTTGTCTAACGTGTGCGGCTGTGAATTACACGAGAGGGGACCTGCTAAAAGAAGCAGAGATTTGAATGCACCTTTGTTTAGAGCCGGATAGTTCGTTCCTTTGTGCTGACGCTTTATAAGTTATTGATAGTGTTTTGTAAATAGCAAAGACTGAAGAGTTGTGTGGTGCTGTGCTGTTTTGTATCAGCTGCTGGAGCCGGTTCTGCCCTTTAAATCGCATAAAAAGTAAATCCTTTAAAATTTCATTATACTTTTTTTATTTTTTATTTATTGACTCCAGACACTTTATCTGAGGAAGTTGATCCTCTGTTCATCACCGAGGCAGCTGACAGGCTTCACTTGGTATCATTTTATTAGCATTGTGTGAATCCTCTCATCCAGTGCTGCTGGGCTCCAAACTGTTCACAAATGTTTCCTGATGCACGAAAACTGTGCACTGAGGTTGAAATGTTAGACTGTGCCAGCTTGTGTATAATTTGAAAGAGCAGATTTTTAAGGGATTAATGTAGAGCTGTAACGACTAGTCGAATAATAAATTGTACAGAAAATTAATCAGTTGCTAATTTGATAATCGGATTAAGATCTAAGTCATTTTCTAAAACAAAAAAATGTAACAAAAACAACAACAAAAAATTGCTTCTCAAATGTGAAGATTTGATGTTTTGTTGTTTGTTTGTTTTGATCATTTGAAGACATTTTATAAACTAAATGATTAATCGATAAAATAATAGGCAGATTATAAAATATTGATAATTAAGATAAGTGTTAGTTGCAGCCTCAGATTGGTAAAGATGAAATCATGTAGAGCACATTTAAAAGATTCAGAATGAGCTCTGCTCTCTTGGCTTTTGCAGTGTTTTCAGGTCGTGTAAAATCCCAATCTATAGTATAGTATAGTAACAACTATCAAAACAAGTGTATCAGCAAGATATAATATTGTATTTGAATCTTACAGAAATAATGACACAAAAAAATCTATTGTATTTAATTATACACAGCAAATCCCAATAGGCAAAGTAAAGTGAGTGCTCGTCCTGCGGATAATGCACTGACACTACGCTGAAATGATTATTCGATTAGTCCATTATTTGACTGACAGGACAGGAATCGGCCACTATTTTGATAATTTAGTTTAGATAGTTTCGGGCATTTTTCAAAGCACAAAGCAGAGCAAATATTTCATGTTTGCAGCTTCTCAAATGTGATGATTTGCAGCTTTTCTCTGTCTCATATCACTGTCAATAAAACATGTTTGGATTTTGGAGTCTGTCAGAAAAAACTAGACCTCACCTTGAGTTTGGAGGAATTGCGATGGACATCTCACTATTTTCTGACCATTTACAAACTGAATTGATTAACCGAGAAAATAATCGGTAATGGAAATAATTGTTAGTGGCTCAAATTGATGACACAAACTCACCACTATCTGACCATTATGCTCCTTCAGACTTCTTCATGATAGACAGCTGTGTGACAGAATTCAAATGTTCATTGAAATGCCCGCTGCAGTCGGCGCCGACGTAGCAAATGAGTTGCTTGGCTCGGCTCTCATGAACTCCCCGTGAATCAGTAATCAGAGCTCAGTTTGTGACAAGCTGCTCAGTCAAAAAGCGAAACGTCAGCAGGAGCCGTGTGAGTGACGGGACAGTGACGGTGCTGACCAAAGACTCAGCAGCACGGGGACTCGAGCACCACACCGCCTGTCTGTCTGGCCAAACTCAAATACTGAGTGTATCTTGGGAAAGCAGTCTTCCATTTTGTATGTGTGCTGCTGTTGGCGAGATAGGCCCAGGTGAGGTAAGAGGCTGATACAGGGATTAGCTTGTATTAGGATGTGGCTGCTCATAGAGGTGTGAGAGAAATGTCAGTCACTCTCGCTCTATCTTCCTCTGCCGTCTGTCTCTCTCCACAAAGCATCTGTCTCCTGCCTCCTCTACATTCACATTGTTCCAAGATGAGCAGTGATACCCCCCCCC
>NW_019525134.1:3034559-3036300 GCF_002814215.2 Seriola lalandi dorsalis | reverse complement strand
ACCCACTCTGCAGCATCTCAGTGGTTCTCCTCGCTGTCCCTCCTCGCCACATGCAGCAACTGTCAGTGCATGCCTCCCTGCGCTCTCCTCTCATCTCATCCCGCTGGCAGACACACACTGCTCCTCCTCCTGTCCTACTTCCTTCTTCTTCAGCTCTCCTGAAGGGCAAAGCTGCTGTTGGCGAAGCCTTGGGGGGAGGTGGGGGAGGGGGCAGTTGAATGGATGGCAGAGGGAGGATGGAAAGGTTAAAGTTCTTATGAGGCTCAAGCGTTTTAGGCAAGTACCATTTGTCAAAGTTCACGCTGTGGTCTGATAGTGTGTTAAAATACACAGTCAAATTGCTGCAATGTAAGAGCGCAGCGGGGGCGTCTCTGCTCATTCAGAGAAATCCAAACCAAATACACTTGGATTCTAAAGGAATAGGGAAAATCAGGGTGAAACGTTAGTCTGTGATTCTCCTTGAAGCCGCTCCTCAGCTGGCAGGGGAAGGACCACAGGGCCGTAGGGTGTCACTGCAGGGGGTAATTCCATTACAGCTTATTGAAAAAGCTTGTCAGTCTGTCGTCCTGTCTCAACCCCAAATGCACTATGGGACTATTTCTAGCTAAAGAGTTAAGTTTTCCTGCTGTTTAATCTTGGTAAGGTGAAAGTGAAGAATCCAGGAAGTTGTGTTTTATTTTGGAAGGAAACTTATCATAGTGATTGACCTAGACCTCGCACCACCAGGGGGAAATTCGACCTTTTAATGCTAATAAGAAACTTCAATTTGTCAAATTAAGTTTTTTTTTTTTAATATTAACACATTTTTATAGGTCCCCATTTTCTCATTATTAAGTCACAGTGTGGCCGTGATTGATGGTTAGGATAATGACTAGCTGTAAACGATCTCTTACAGATGCACAAACAAATCAGATAAGTGTGTTTTTCACAATCTGAATTCCTGCTATTATCCCTCTTTAGTCTAACTAAGACTAAATGAACAAATACAGATGTAGAAAAAAAAATAAAATAAAATTCGACTACAGATAGATGCGCCTGTCACGTAGGAAGTCATGTTGTAAAATCCACGCTAGATCCACGCTCCATTTAATGGGAATAATATAAATATTTTATGTTATTCCCTCCTGTAGCTTTGGTTCACTATGTTTTTAAGTTTTAGAACAAAAGTCAGGTTCCCACATAAATGATTAAAACAGGTTTTTGTTGTTGTAATCATTCCTCTTCTTCATACTGGCTTTCAAAAGACGCCTTCCTGTGAGGGAACAAATCCACACATCTGTCTAAAAAATTTATTCCAAAGTTTATGTGAAGTTAATATGAGGTGTAAGAAGTCTGAGTTAGATAAATCAGGTGGGTGTTGTGGTTTTATTGGTACAAAGAGAAGGAATAATATATAGCACAACAGTTATTATGATCTCAGTGGTTTTTCATTTACAGTTTCACCTCCTATCCCACCGACTGTACTGGCGATTTCCTCACGCTGTAACCTGCAGCCATCTTGTACTTGAAGAATTGTGTAGCAGCTGCTGTGAGACCCTGGTCTGATACAGATCGATACCCAGCGCACTCTCCACCGGCCGCGGCCCTTGAGAAGCCGTTATGAGCTCTGTGCTGTTGCTATTGTTGTGGCGTGTTGCTGCCGCCGTCAGAACCTGCAGCGACCCACTCACGGGCAGAAAACACCACCTTTCTCTCGTCCATTAAGGTTACCTGAGATGAATTATCCCCACAAGCCCCCCCC
>NW_019525134.1:3022745-3034539 GCF_002814215.2 Seriola lalandi dorsalis | reverse complement strand
GCAGGGCTTGTGTTACGGCACTCAGGCTGACAAAATAGCACAGCACTCTTGCCATGTTAAAGCACATCCATTTTTAATCCCCTTCCTTTGAGTACACATACAAACAACAGCACACACTCTTTCAGTGGCTGATTCTTCTTGGAGTTTGTTTCTGATGTTTCATCACATTCCTCTCTACCTTGCAGCAGGAGCACGTGTATCATCCTGTGTTTTATTTTTTGTTTTGTATATTTCTGATACTCGTCTCTGTGGGAGATTGTATTATTTTTGTACCGTTTGCGCTGCATCCACAACAAATATTGGAGCAGGCTGGTGCAACTGTGGAGTATGAGTCATTTTGATAACCAAATCAGACTGTGAATTTCCTCTATGGGGGATAAAGATGCCAAGATTAGCCTTAGCACAGCTTTTTTTAGAGCCCATCCTCCTCTGACTACCTCTTGAAATCATACTTGACATTCAGAGGTGATAAAGTTTCCCTTTGGATAGTTTTGGATTGGAAATCTGTACGTCTGTAATGTAACTTTACGTTCCATGTCAGCCTCCCATCGTGGAAAGTATTTAAGCAACTTGGAAGATCAAGAGAACGCCTGCTTCATCTCCTGATCAAAGGGAGCTTAGCCCCAGATTCATCCTCATCAAGAGGCAAAAAAACATTAGATAAAATTTTGATCAAGCAGTAAGAACTAAATAATTCAACCCCACTTTTCTTTTCCTTTTTTCTAGTTTGGGGGTGTTTCTAATGAACTTTGTCCTTTGCACGCTGATAACTGTTAAATAAGAGAATGTTTAATTCATTAGTTTCTTCAGATCTATTATTACGAAATGAAATATTTGCCTTATTATCCATTAACATCAGTATATTCTGCTCTACCAGACAGACGTGTTTCCTATCAGATGTGGAATTTGGATGCGCGTGCGTGTCGTTGCGCGCGTGTGTGTGAGATGTGTGATACAACAGGCACATGAAACTGCATTATTGAAGTCAGTACAGTCATGAGAAACGGCCGCGCTCTATTGGAGTCGGGGCTGTTTGAAGCTGTCACCCAGTTACTGCTCAAAGGGCACTGTTTGACTGCTTGTTAGCCATCTTTGGGCTCTGTGTGTGTACTCTGTGTGTGTGTGTGTGTGTGTGTGTGTGTGTGTGTGTGGTACTGTCCCCCAGGGATCCCCTTCCTCTATCCCACTGACTTCAGAGCTGCTTTGAAGTTCCTCCTCAGGAGAGGAGAGGTGAAGGGGAGGGAAGAGAGAGAGAGAGAGAGGGAGAAAGAGGAAGAGGGGGAGAGGCTGAGACAAAAGGAGGTGGGGAGAGGGAGAACAGTCAAAATGCTTCATTTTTATTCCTGCACTCAGTCTGCTCATAGCTGAGTCTTTTCCCCTTGTAATTTGACAATGATGTCATAGTCTGCATAAAGCTTTTTATATGACAAACTGTAGCTGTGTTGTTGAGGTGAGTGTGAAGTCACAGGGCGAGAGAGAGATAGAGAGAGAGAGAGTGGTCGAGCGCTGTGTTAGGAATTTATAGCATATTAGGGTGGTCATGTCGCTGCTCTCGGTCAGCTGATGAATAATGGAGGGGATCAGTGTCTAGTTCCATCAGGTGATCCTGGTGTAGGTTTCAGGAGAGCTCTGTGTGTGCGTGTGTGTGCGTGTGCGTGTGTGTGCGTGTGTGTGTGTGTGTGTGTGTGTGGGTGGGTATGAGGGTGAGAAGAATGGAGAAAGGCGCAGTGAGAGCAGCTGCTGCACCCAACACACCCTCAACACAAAACCATCTGCCGTGCTGACTCCAGAGAACTAACACACACACACACACACACACACACACACACACACACACACACATCCTCCTGTATTCTCTCTTTAGCAAACACACACCACATATACAGACAGAGAAGAATACACTACTGCTGCTCATCATCTATCCTCAGTTACTCAACTACATCTTTTAATCAAAATCACACAAGTAAATTATATAAAAATTTTTTAAGTTTCTTTAATTTTTTTCTGAAAAATAAAAAAAAAGAAGAAGAAATTATTGGTTTCAGATACTTTGAAATAGCAGCACCATATAGTTTCTATCTGGGAGAACTGTAGTGGAAGTGTGGAGTGTGTTAATAACCTTCAATGTGTGAAAGCCACAGACACTAATGACTGGATGTGAACTGGATGTGTGCATCCACCTGCTGAGCATTTCTGCCTGAAGCACTTCTTCTTGTAGCGCTTCATGTTCATCAGCTGGGAGCCTCCCTTCACTGGTGTTTCATTCCTTTAATCCCAGAACATCTGAAGGCGGCGGGACGCCTCCGTACCGCCCTCTGCAGCCAGCCGTAGGATCCTTGTGTTGTCCTTTTCCTTGTAGTCAGAGCCAGAAACTCTCTTGTTCTGCCTCCTCTGCTGAGCCTTCCTCAGCTCTGGAGCTTGTGATCTCAAGAGACTTCAGGAACCGCTGGGTGGATGCTCCAGTGTAGCTTCTGCAACCAGCTTCCACTGGATAAGTGAACGCCCTCCACCCTGCCTGTGAGCACACAGCTAACAGCTCTCAGTACTTCCTTCCTCTCAGAGGCAGCCTCCATTCCCTCTTCCAGTAGAACCAGACCACGATATCTGGCCGTGGTGATGTCTTGGGGGAACTTCGACTGGCGTTCCAGGTCAGATCTCATGTTCCACCCACCTCTGGGTGACAGGAGGGACCACTCCCTTGTGCTGCTGCTCTGAGCCTCACCCCTTTGCCTGGCAAACTCAATCAGCTGCTGTCGTGTCACCCGGCTGGCCCTGTTTGCTTCCAGCCTCCAGAATCTCAGCTAGCTTACACATGACCCTGCGTGGCGCCATCTGTACCGCGGCCAGAGAGGAAGTGCTTTAGACCTTTAGACCTGTGTTCTCATCTGAGCTGTACCAGAGGTGCAGGTTCTGGACTGCAGGACTGGGAAGAGCATCGCATGCAGGCCCTGATAATGAACCCTAGCCTTGCTTGGGGCATCCTCCACATCTCCACCCATGTAACAGTCCTGTTGATCACAGCCTACCAGGTGGTCCAGCTCCCTTGGTGCTGTTGGCTCACAGCTCTGATTTTATAGCTCTCCCATCTTCAAAACTTCAGGGATCACAAGGTTTCTTCTTCTCTGTGGCTTTGAACCACATCTGAGCTGCTGTTCCCCATCCCAAACCAGCCCTGCCTGGCCTCAGTACTCCCACAATCTCCTGGTGTGTCAGTTGATTGATGGCCTTGATGTTTCGGACAGACAGGTCAGCTGAGACACTCGGCTTGAACACGAGCATCATCTTCTCCGGTGTGATGATGGAAAGACTGAACTATGTTTTAATTAGGAAGAAAAGCCACAAAAGACCGTCTCGTCTCGTCTCGTCTCGTCTCGTCTCGTCGTCTCCCGCTTATCCGGATCCGGGTCGCGGGGGCAGCAGCCTCAGCAGAGAGGTCCAGACGGCCCTCTCCCCAGTCACTTCCACCAGTTCCTCCGGGAGAATCCCGAGGCGTTCCAAGGCCAGCCGAGAGATATAATCCCTCCAGCGTGTCCTTGGTCGACCCCGGGGTCTCCTCCCGGTGGGACATGCCCGAAACACCTCTCCAGGGAGGCGTCCAGGAGGCATCCTCGCTAGATGCCCGAACCACCTCAACTGGCTCCTCTCGACATGGAGGAGCAGCGGCTCTACTCCGAGTCCCTCACCCTATCTCTAAGGCTGAGCCCGGCCACCCTGCGGAGGAAACAAAAGACCGGAAAGATTTTAAATTTGCATCCTGAAGCCAAACTTGAGCTCCTTCACTCAGAGAGATTTAAACACATACAACAAATGGTTTATTGATGGTGCTTTATTGCACATGGCCATACAATGAAGGCAGGTGTTTGTTGTGCAGGAAATGAATGTTTTTTTGTTTCTTAGCTCTTCTCAGAAAGCCGACTAAATCACAGCATGGTGACAGATACTGTAGATAAAGCAGAAGAATGAGTGGGAGAAATGATCCTCTCAGCAGCCCATCCACAGCTGTCATAATCCTGAGTGGGTGAGGTGGTGGAGAGGATCGGGCAAAGATAAGATGATGACTCAGAGAGTAGCTCTCACATGAGGAAAAGAGACATAGCCTCAGCAACGACTTGTTTAGTGAATTACTAAGCTCACACCCATTAAAAACAGTGTTCACGAGAGTAAACTAATATAATCCCCAGCGAGACCCAGCTTGCACTTTTATGGTCTGTTTAAATCGTGCTGAATATTTGTAACATTTATTTGTATCACATACGGTCTTTTGAATAAACACGGATTTAATTGCTCTGGATAACTGCGTTATTAGTGATTGCGTGAAATGAGCGACAACAGTTCCCCAGTGAGTGAAACCAGCAGATGACAAAATGTCATCAGTGCTGAGCTGCACCGCGTGGCAGAATCCCATCTATTTACCCCAGAGAGATGGGAAAAAGGCCAAGGACGCGGAGGAATAAAAGCAGGAAAAGGTGATGCTGCGAGCGAAAACTGTGCTGAGAAGATGAATGCTGGCTTTGACCTTTTCCATCTTTTCTTTGCGGACCATGCTGGGAATTCATATCAGCTCTGCCTGCTGCAGTCTTCTGCTATTTAGAGCAGGCCAGAGCTAAAATAACAGTTTGTTCCCTTTATCGTCAGCTCAGAGCTGCCGTACTGGTGGATTGACCCGAGTGTAAACTCTATACCTGTGCTTGGTATTCAATCACGCTGTTATTTCAGCCTTTGTGCGTTACAGTCAGACTGATGTGTGTTCAGATCAGCTCATCGGCTCACTGCTCCCTGTCACACAGTCATACAGCTGTTATGGGGGAGGGGTGAATCAATCATGCTCTCTCTCTCTCTGTGATTATGTAAAACTGTGTCAGTGCGTGTGCCTGTGGTGGCTGATGAATGTCTCTCTCTCTCAGGCTCTGTATAGTCAGACTTATGAGTCAATGGCTCTTGTAAATAATAAATAACCAGTTTAATAGAAAGAGCGGAGAAGGAGTGTGTGTATTATTCAAGCTACTTCTCCAGCAGCTTAAGTTTTACTTCACCCGTTAATTGCTCTCATAACTCGGCCACTTTACACCACCTGGACACTATTTTTCTGCAGAAGGAGGGTTTTAGGAAGAACAGATTGAAACACGTATGCTCACACAAAAGAGTACAAATGTAATCTGTGTCTGCGCCACCGTCAACCTTAAAAAAAAAACAGCAATCTAATGTATTTATTATATAGAACAGAGAGAAATAACAGGAGTAGGAAACAAAAAGAAAAACAAACTGGAGCAGGAAAGAAATTCAGGTGCTGTCAGGTGAGGTACATCAGAAAGGAGCAGCATGACAGGGTGCAGACAGTGAAGATGTGCAGGAAATGACTGCAAGTAAAATCAGTGCCAACTTTATTCTCGTTGCTTTCACCCGTGGTAAAGAGAAAAAAACAGCACCCTAGCAAATTTTCAAATCAAATGCAAATAGTATGCGAAAGCTGTTCTATTCTGAATAATACACATTGCCTCAGATTATTCATAAAGGCCAATGATATTTTGCACAGTCACTCCGAAACACGTGTCAGCCTTGCTCACCCCTGTTTCTGTACTGCAGTCATCCAGAGCCTACTCCAACCAGTTCACGAGACCTGCAGTTAAATTAAACTCAGAAGAACTTCATTTTATTCTTACGTTTGAGGATTGTATCCAGCGATGAAGTTCAAACTTTGACTTTTAGCTTTTTGATAACCCTGTCTCCTAATAATAAAGTTTATTCTGCAAATTTCTCCCAATTATTTTCTGATCAGAAACTTAATTACGTATCAAGTGAAGCTACACGGACTGACAGGGAGGTGGTGGCCGTACAAACCGCCGGACTGGGACATGGTAGAGCGAGTGTGGTCAGGTTTAAGCAACAGAAGCTTTTTGAGTGAGAATGTGGTTTAGATTAAATGCTAACAAACATGTCGTGTCTCAAGCTTGAATTCAGTGTGAACTCCTGCATTAAATCAACACCGTGATCTTTATGAGATAAAGACCGTCCTCCTGTGATTAATGACCCGACAGCAGCAGCTTATTATGACCCATAGTTACGCTTTGTTGCTAGGCGACATCTAGTGGTCGTAGTAGTTGTGACAGGAGCAGAGGGAAAAGTGCGGTGACGTCGTATAAAGAGAGACAAAGTCCTCGTTTGAAGGAGGTGGTGGATGGATGGATGGATGGATGGATGGATGGATGGATGGATGGATGGATCAACAAAACACAGGAATGTGACACAGGAGGTCGGTGTTCGATTCCCACGTGAAACTGGTAGTTTATATTGTTTCTATTATCCACGACCGTCCGTTGTTATTATTGTAACCATGACAACAAAGATCATCTTTAGCTTTGTCTTCGTCTGATGTTGAGGAAGTACTATTTTAACCCAAATCATGATCTTTTCCTAAAACTGACCAAGTAGTTTTTGTGCCTAAACCTAACCAAGCCATTACCGTTATTTTAGTAACCATGACAGTACGTAATTATTGTTACATATTAGGAAACACTTCTCTGGGTCGTGTTTGAGGGTAGGAACAAACGACCGACATGCTCGTATGGATTGGAGGATTGCTGCCACTGATCAATGACAAGAAATTGAGAAATGTCACAGATATGTTTTGTTCTGTAGTTTGTCGACCAGAGAGAAGCGACAAGTTTAAATGTCTTGATTCAAAAATAACAAATTGAAGCGACCTTTATAAAAATGTATTTAGCTTATGATGAAGACAATTAATATCAACAGATATATTATCATCATTATTTATCCAACTCTCCATGTTAATCACTTAGCCTCCAGTATCAGTATCAGCCTCAAAAATCCTGAGTCTGTAGCTGAAGTTGCTACAAGTGGATATGTTAATATCTTGTAAGATCTGATATCTCGGTGGATAAAGGAATACAGTCAGTGAACATTTACTAATTTGTTCAGTTCCAACATCCTGCGACTTTCCAAATATGTTCCTGGTACTTTTCCAAAATCACCAGTCAGTTCCTTTAAATAATCAGACATCCGGCTGTGTGTGGATATTCATGTAATATGCCAAATTATTTTACTACCAACTTTATTACAAACACAAATTGGCAGCGGGCACCGGTTAAACTGGGAGAAATTAGTTACTTGTGATAGGCACAAAGAGAAGGCAGGACATATCTGTCCAGCAGGAAACACTCCATGTTTGTCGAAACACATCCACAACACGGGTCTGACACTGAGAGCCCGACGGGGCTGCACCCCTCAAACAGCACAGCAGTCTGTGTGGATCTGTGGTTACTACCTTCTTCTGAGAGAGAGCTTACAGTAATGGACATGGATAGTGGATTGTGAATTATTTAGGAGCTCTATCAGACAGCGTCTGCCAGGCACAGCCCCAGACTGTGAATTCAAACCTGGTATTAGACTGATATGCGAGGAAGGAGTCAGATCCTCTCGGTGGAAAATCAACAGCATCGCTGTTGTACAAACAGGCTGGCGTAAGGCTGCCTGCACTGCTTTATTCTAAATGCTGTAAAGAAGTAATCATACAAAAGCATTTACTGTAAATCGCGGCCTGGTTAATAAATAATACAGCATGACGTTTAAATGCTTTTATTCCAGGAAGCTTTCAGCGGGATGAATGCGGTGCACGAATGTCTCGTTGGGAATAAAGCTCTGACTTAAATGTCTGCACTCTGTCATGAAGGTTAGATGTAAATGAGAGTGCAAGGCCGTGTGTGTATTCAGGTCGCAGCCCGGTTGGTTAAAGCTAATGATGTCAGACGTGCTGTGGGTTTTCTGCAGACATGTTTGAGTGTGTTTTCTGCTGAGTGGCGCGTTAGGCATGGTGAAGTAACACATTGCTGCTGTCAATACAAGACATCCTCTCAACGTCTAATACTGTCACCTCCTTTTATGTCTCCAAACCTCCGTCACCGCTTTGATTAAGCAACCACAAGCAATTACTCAGACTAATTGTATCCAATATACAGAATGAAAGCTGTGGCAGCTTGGGAGGCGCGTTCATCAAGACCTCAGAGAGGAGCATTGCTGCTGCCGTGTCATATGTAGTTACTAGTTACTTCACAGGTTAACAAACATGAAAAACATATGAAATACAACACTCGTTAAATATTAAACCAGTTCCCATCCTCGAGGCTTGTGACCCAGAAGCAGTGTCTGGTTGAGTCGTCAGCAGTTCCCCTCTAAACTTCTTGTGGTTTTATTTGAATAACTGTAAGAAGCCATGATCATCCAGTATTTCAAAATAAAAGCAAAGATTAGCGAAAAGTCCAATCAAAAACAACTTTATGTAGCTTAAAAAAATCATCTCACCCCTCAGCTTGATCTTGTGACCATCTGGAGGCTCCTGACCCATAGGTTGGGAACCAGTGGACTGAACTACCGAATGGTATATGGTAAATATGAAGTAGTTCAAACTAGCTCCAGATTGACCAGTATATATATTATAAATATCTTGGCGCCATAGGATACTTGATGTGTTGACACTTGTGACACTAATTCTGTGTCTTTACGTAAGATGGATTTTGAGCCGTTAGCATAAATTTAACTAGTAACTAGTGGAAAGATCAGCAGGTCCCTGATAAAATACCAATCTTCATATACAGTATATAGGTTCAGTTTGTACTATTTCTTTATTTATTGGACCCGGGTGTCGGTTGTACATCAGGATTTCCTTGTGATCTCTTGTTTGTTTGTTTTTGACACTAGAGGTCGGTTGCTTCCTCGACATTTAAATCTGTGTTTGTTGTATTGTCACTTAACACTTGTTTTTGCCATAACTGCATTTACAAACAGCTCAATGTGTCTTTCACACTGCGGAATGCAAAAGTGTACCAGAACTTGTGTTTAACCTGGGCACATCTGGTGTATCATTATTCTGTTTGTGTGGGGGAACACATGGTGGTGGCTTAGCCTGTAGGAATTTAAAAGTATATTTATATATTTTACTGTTTTATTCTTCAGTCTTGACTCATCAGGATTCCCACAATGCTTCAGAAACCTATAATAACATTGAGTTGAGTTGTGCTTTTTTAAATGATTAAATATGAGGTGGAATAGCTCTGTAATTGGACTATTTAGGAATTCACCAGCAGAAAGTCTTATATTACAATAAATTGTTCTATTAGATTTAAATGAATTAAGGAAGTTGTATGTATTTGAAATAGAGATTGTGGTTGTCTGTAAAACAGCTAGTTTCACGTCATCTGTGCTACTGTTTTACTTTAACAGGCTTTTAAATACACTCCTCTCACACACACACACACACATGCACTCACACACGGCCGTACCGTAGCAGCTGCTTTATAATGGATTTTTTGTTCCATGACACCATCAAAGTTTCCCAACTTAAACTTCTGCAATCAGTAGAATTTGAACTCCAGTCATAAGTATAATTATTCCATTTCCAGGGCTTTATGCTAATAAGGCTGATTAAAGTAGATGAAATCAGTTCCCAGTTGCGGCTGCAGCCACAGCAGAAATCTGTATTTGTTAAGCAGAACGCACTTTATCTGCATACACACTAACATCAGGCTCAAGAGAGTACAATGCAAAAAGAAAAGAGAAGTCATAACGAGCTGGCCAACTAGAGACGATGATACAAAGAGACCGCAGTTCAAATAAAGAGGACATGAAACAGAGCTGTTCTGGGAGCTGAGCAAGGCCAAACACCAGCAGCCGGCTGCAGCAATTCACCCAGCAGAGAGCCAGTCAACATTTATGGACCCTGGCCGCCAATTTCTTTTTTTGGGGGAATGTTTGGCATCATTGCTCCCCGTGGACCTTTGCTGGAAGAATTAGAAATAGCTATGTTCTGGGAGGCAGACGCAGAGGTTTGGAGGTGAGCGGATGTCGAGGCGCCGCTCTCCTCCGACGCTGCCGCTTCATCCTCGTTAAGTCACGAGGGCGGTGATAACGGGCGGCCGCTTCAGTGAGAAGATGGAGATAAAGTGGGACGTTTTACTATTGCTGTTTTGTTTGAGTCGGAGCATTTTTCGCAGGCAATATAGCGTCGCTATTTACCAGTGGGACCCACTTATATTAACCAATCTGATGAAAGAGACACAGCGAGACACACGCCTCTCTATCTCTGAGGCTCCCAGTAGCCATAAAAGAGCTTTTGTTGACACACATTTTGAATGGGAGTTAGTGTGAATACCGCCTTTCTCAGCAATAGGTAGTTACACGCTTTATAGCTTTCTTACATCAGCAGTAGACGTTATCGTCCTGTGGTTCTCTGCAGTGCTGTTATTGGCTGATAATTGTTTTGTAGCAGGCAGGATGTGTGGCCGGGCTCATCTCAGAAGACACTGAGCCGAAGGATT
Source organism: Seriola lalandi dorsalis (assembly GCF_002814215.2). NCBI lineage: Eukaryota > Metazoa > Chordata > Actinopteri > Carangiformes > Carangidae > Seriola > Seriola lalandi. The sequence goes on along the minus strand of NW_019525134.1, from coordinate 3,024,211 downwards.
CACGAGGAAGATTAGAAAGAAATATTCAAGTGTCTCTCACAGAGGCAACGGGTTTTAATCTATTAATAAAGTCTTTGCTAGTTAGATAGATTTCTGTTGGTTTTATGACAAGAACTGTCTGTCTGACCGGCAGAAAGCGTTTGCTATAACTGTCAGCTGAAGATCTTTTCAAACACGAACTCGGCCCGACAGCAGGAAACGCCGCAGAGCACTTTAACCCTTTGTTCCCCTCAAAATTAAAAGAATTTATTCCAACAACAAATGCAGTCAGCTACAGTTAGCTTCACGTGATATAATCTTTCAGTGTTCCTCCTCCAGAGCTGCGCTGCAGGAAAAGTGTCTGACCTTTACTTGCTCATGAGGGCAAGTGGCCCGTGGGTGCCAAGGCTGGGGCCGAATGAATGCCAGCGCCAAACTGCTCAGCACCCTGGTCATTTTTTTTTTTGTCCCGTTTCCCCACAATAGGAAACATCTATTTTCAGGCTCAGAGCTTTATTAACACAGACATGTGAAAGCACACAAATTTGAATCTCACTATTATTCAGAATCCTCCAGATGGAGATTTTTTTGATGACGTGTCTTTCCTCTTCTTTACATCTTTGCACTCTCATCTGTATTCTGTCCTCAGCTCTCCGTCCCCATCGATTAACCCCAAAGTGTAGAGCAGATCTTTTGCTGGGTTTAAAGGAATCAGCTGTCGGGGGAAATTTCATGCCCAATGCCTTTTCCATTAGGGAGAAACAGGAGAATCTACCTCCTTGGGGGCATGCATCTAGAAGTTGCGGACCATGAACCCTATAGACTCTTTTAAAGCTCGCAGCACGAATTAGAAAGCGAGCGCGATCATACACCTCACGAGAGCCGTATAGAAAGCAGGTCAGAGTTCTTTATTCACCCCATCTGCAGCCCGGTGATGAACGTGTACAGTTCAAGGTGTGTACAAAGCTTAGCAGCTGTGTGCTTGTTAAGAGGGTGGGGTTTGTGAGGATGTCAGGCATTTATTCAGTGGCAACGAATGTGATTACCAACAGAAAGTGGGAAACGTGAGCGATGGACAGGATTAGAGTGAGTGAGTGAAGAAAGAAATGGATCTGTGATCGAGTTATCTGCAGGGTAAGTGTGTTAGAATCTGACACTGGATTTCTGTTCATTCTGCAGCTTCTTGCATCACTGTCGGTTGACAGTTTGGGAAATAGGCTTATTGGCTTTTTAAAACTGGATGAGAGGATCAATACCACACTCATATCTGTGCAATATATATGACGCTATATCCAGCAGTTAGCTTAGCTTAGCACAAAGACTGGAAACGGGGGGAAACAGCTAGCCTGGCTCTGTCCAAAGGAAACAAAATCCACTTATCAACACCTCCAAAGCGCACTAATTAATGTTATCTTGTTTGTTTAATCTGTCCTAAAAACCAAGTGTAAATATGACCATTTGCTGTTTTACGGGGGGGGGGGGGGTTT
>NW_019525134.1:3022199-3022725 GCF_002814215.2 Seriola lalandi dorsalis | reverse complement strand
GGGGGGGGGTTTAGGTGCCAGACTTTTTCGTGGCTGAGAGACGTTGCCAGGCAACCAGAGGAGATTCCAAGAAGTTCCTGCTCACAGCCAAAAAGTAGTCTGGTATATAATCCCCGTAAAACAGCAAATTATCATTTTACACTTTTAGTACGGATTAAAATATATCATGTTCATTAGAAAGATTTAAAGGTGCTGGTAGGTGGATTTTGCTGCCATTTGGCAGAGCCAGGCTGGTTATAAGCTATTTTAATAGATGTAGGTTCTAACCTTATATTTACTGTACAAAAGGTATCAATACTCTCATCTAACTGCTCAATATAAAGGCTGAATAGCTTCAGAGCCTTTTGCTTGTCGGTTCTTTCTCAAATACACTGTTGTCCTACAACACGAGTGAGATGGACAATCATTTATTGAAGTGTGTGCGTCAGTGCAGAGGAGTGCTGCGGCATGTCCCGAGCTCCACAGTCTGGCAGCTGAAATGACCACAGCAGACGCCGACGGGGCTCCAGGACACACAGGGTGGGGT
>NW_019525134.1:3018189-3022179 GCF_002814215.2 Seriola lalandi dorsalis | reverse complement strand
GGGGGGGGGGGGAGAGAGAGAGAGAGAGAGAGAGAGAGAGAGAGAGAGAGAGAAGGATTTAGATTAAAAATAAAAAAAAAACAGCCTACACACCATTTTTCTATACAATCTAATACATTAAATCCATTTTCGGAGAGAGAATTATGTACAGTAGCTTAGCGACAGCAGCATGTAAGCAGCCATGACAGCCTGGAGTTTGACAGTTTGACAGAGGCTCCCACATGCACACAAATGAAAACTGCTCTGATTTTTTTTTTAAGTTTCAATCCAAAAATACAGATAATTGTTAAAATGAAATAAAAAAATATCTTCCACTGATGAAGTTTACGCAGAAACCCGAAGCTTTTTCACATTACTGTGATTGACGGAGAAACGGGTCTACCACCAGTTGCAAAGAAAACCCTACTGATCCACTGTCACCGTCTACTGTAATGTTTAATAGTCTCACCTGAAGACGATGCAGTTAGAGGCTCTGGTTAGTGACTGAAATGTCATAACAGCTGACTGGGGCAAATTTTCTGTGTGAGAGGAGCAGGAGAGACCAAGGCTCAGCGGGGACTTAAGCCTGAGAGCTGGGCAGGAAACAGATGGCATTGGTGGAGGGAGTGGGGGCGGGCGGTGCACAGTTAGACACGGTGCCTGGCCAGAGGATATTACAGCAAGCCTGGACACACTCATCCTCTGTCCCCTGCCTCCCAGAGGATTAATAAACCCATCATGGCTGTTGCACATATGGGGAGCCGCAGAAGGGAGGTGACACTGGGGGGCCAATACGGTAACTGGTTGGCCATTTTGTCCCACTTTGACTCTCGAATGTTTGGGGACCGTGTTACTGTTGCAGATGTTACAATGCAGTCGCAAGTAATTGAGTGCAGAGGAAGAGCGTGAGACGGAGGTGAGGGCTTTGGTTTGGTCCACTGAGAACTGAGGTGTTCAACCGGGCCCGACAAACAGGTGGCCACGCTTACGACTGACATAAAGAGAAGGAGGAAAACCCCCCGTCTGGTTTTATTCCTCTAACCTGGCCTCCATGGAAGGACATTTTACCCGTCTAACAAAGGCTCTAGCCGTGTGTGTGTCGCTGCTGCTGTGTCAGTATTGACTTTGTCTGGAGCTGTATTGGTGTTGGTGACATTTCTTGGTGCAGCCGAAGGTCTGTCTAACCTTTGAGGCGCCAAGTGGTAGCTCACTGGAAGAGCGGCAGCCAGCTCAGCTGACCTTTACGAGTGCTTTCACAGCAAACCCCCCCCCCACCCCGACCCTCACTGCAGCCATCTCTCAGTCTGCTGGCTCCTCTAGACGCCGGTGTCTAGTGCTGACAAGCTGGATCTGCTGCTGTCCTCGGCTCCCCAGAGAGCCGCCTGGCCCCCGCAGCCTGTCTCCAGGTGTAGGTTTGCAAACGAGGATGGCAAAGGGGAGCAGGCAGTGACTTTCACAGACAGATAGTTTGACTGCAAATAGGCCAGGCACTCCTCTCCGTCGGGCTGTGCTCCATATGACTGTCGCTCTGTGTGTGAATGTACTTGACTTGCACGTTCACAGAAACACAGACTGCAAACACCTTCAGGTCCTGTATTACATGAATCTTAATTTTCCATATGACTTACTATACAACTTTAATATCCTCAGTGTGTTAAAAGTACTTTAGGTGCATGTGTGTCGTCGGCGCTTTTATTATTGAGCTGAAATGTCAAACTAAGCTTAGATGAAGGTGACCTCCAGTCACAGGCGACACTGCAGGTCCCTGGGAGGAATAAAATGAAAATCCACAGTAATAATAACAGTCAGACAGCCGGTTGGATGAACGCACGTCTCGCTGGTGTTAACGTTTAACAACTCTGAGATGGAAAAGTGAGGAAATTAGCTTCATTTGTCCAATTAACATGCATTATGATCTTCCTGGAACGGTCCTTTTTTTTTTTTAACCTCACCACACTTTAAATATAGTAAGTAAGTAAATGTCTTTTAAATAACTTTGAAAGGAACGTCTGGTAGCAACAGATAGCTCGTTCTCAGACAGGTATTCTCTCTCACTGTCCCTTGCTGATTAGTTTTCTGTGCCGATCAGCTCAGTTCATGCACAGAAGTGATCCACAACTGCTTCCACTTCCCAATCTGTGTATGAATATACAAAGTGTTGTTTGTACAGAGGCTGGGGATTATAGCAGGATGCCTCCTCTGAAAGGTGCCTTAATCCTGCTCCCGGGTTGCAGATTAGAAGCCCATGCTTTTTGAAGATTTTACTCAATATCAGCTCCTTCCTCCGGCGTGTAAACACATTTCAGCACTGATTATCCCACAAACATTGCTATGGACCCCCCCACCCAAAGAAAAAATACAGCCCTCATGAGATATGGAAGGCATTACTGTATTCATACATGCATGCATGTATCATCTCCAGGGGCAGCGTGGCACAGCCTGCGTTAATGCTTGAATATCTGCCGCTTCACAGCCCATGAGCACATAGTCCTTTCTGACAGATGACCAGAGGAGATGTGAAATCTGAGCAGACAGAGAGAGGCGGGACGTCCATTGTTGCATTATGGTTTGTCTCAAGTTATCTCCCTTTTGCCACAACACAGGCACTTTACACGCCGGCCGCTGATTTCGGGAGCGCCGCAGATTAAGTTATAAAAGTATCGGAGGAGGGAGGAGTGACCCGTCTCACCTTGACAGTTTTGCGGAAAGCTGCTAAAGTGTGTTTTTTTTTTTTCCCAACTCCTCTCCCTCCAGCCACGGGGTGGACAGGCGTGTGCGTGTATACATGCGCGCCGCTGCCCGTGTGACTCTGCAGGGCAGTGAGGTGTGTGAGGAGCCGATGACAGATGGTCATCATCACTGTCTGTGACATATCTCTCAGCGTGTCCTCGTCTCCACCTATGTCATCCTCTGACGGAAGCCTGGTCTTTTTGTTCCTCGATGGGCTTGAGGTCACAGAAGATCAGAGATGATCGGGCTCTCAGCCCCTCATCAATCAATCAATCAATTTCTCTTTCACATCCCCTCCCATCTGACATCCCCTCTCTCTGATTTCCTCTGTTTCTTCTTTCAGTCAATATCTGTGCCAGATTAATTTAGTCCTCATCTGAGCCTGACTACAGTGGCTGTTTGGTCTGTAGTGTTTGTCTACATAAGGTCCGGTTCTAAGCGTAGCATTTTTCAGTGGGAGCCGTCACAGAGAAACCCTGTCAAAACAGGGCTTTCTGCAGGTTGACCTTGATTCAGTGGAAGAAGCTCTCTGTCCTCTAGCGCGAGTTAATCACTGTGTGTCTCCTTGCTATGAAGAGAATGCTTCCTTATCGTGACAGGGAGTGGACTTGTCAGTGATTGTGAAAAAGACTCGGTGTCCAAAAATATCAGGAAAAATGACAAAACCTTCCCTAATCACTCTCCTGTGGCGCTGCATCAGACAGTGTTCCCGATCTGTCAGCAATCTGCGGTGCAGTCCCTGTTGACGCACGCCGCAGATTGCACGCCATCCCCCATCTCTGCACACAGAGCACAGATAGAAATATATGCACATTGAATGCAGAGAGGGAAGAAAGCAGAGCGCACAATCCTGTCTCTGCTGTGAATGAACTGCACTGAGAGATCAGGAGGTAGGAGGGAAAAGGTATATTTGTGCATGTGTGTGTGTGCGTGTGTGTGTGTGTGTGTGTGTGTGTGTTGTGTTGTGAGGAAAAGGGCAGTGTATGACAGGCGACACAGTGTACTCCCTCTGAAAAGCTTCCACCAGTGACACTTGTCCTCTCTCATATCTGCGTCTGGTCTATTATTGTCGTGGAAGCCGGCGCCGGCCAGAGGCAGGGCCTGAATTTAGATATCACCAGCCGACATCTCTAATTGGAGCATGCATGCAGATTATAGCCCTGTTTATCCTTATAGACAATTACATCCACAGGCAGCCAGCTGTGAAATGGAAACCTTCATGCTACAAGGTCGAGCTGGTCATCTCCGGAGAATTTCAATGGAGGAGTTGCACCCCCCCCC
>NW_019525134.1:3000696-3018169 GCF_002814215.2 Seriola lalandi dorsalis | reverse complement strand
CTACGTGTTTATTTCAAGTGTTTGACCACTGCACAGGCAGACCCTATTATTTGCACTGCAAAAATAGAAAAACCTAACCACTGCATTTTTACCATAATCATCAAACAACCACAATCACATAAATTACACTTGCTGCTACATTCAAACAACCGCCTGATGATTTCAAGAGGCGCACGGCGCAAAGCATCTGTAATGGGCTGACACTCTGCCCTGTGTCTTTTTTCCCTCTCGTAGATGGAATGAAGCCTCCGCTGTGTGCTCGATTTATAAAAGCTCTACTGTCCAAAATTAATTTGAAATGGAATGTCAGGGTTGCCTCGGAGACCCGCCGAAGCAGAAGCCTGCCATTGTAACCCACCTGAGATGTCACGGGAACGGCCGACTCCGGCTTTTAAGAAATGAAATTGTCATTTTATTGAGGTGTTGTGGTGAAGAGGCTGAATAATGAAGGTAAATAGTTTGGGGATTTGTCATTGCCAGAGATTTGTCAAGGCCTGCATGTGTGTGTACAGCTCATGCTGCATTTTACAAACAAGCCTGTCTCCTAGAAATCATGTCTCTACACAAATAACCTGCAACAATAAACTTGTTTTGTAGGAAACGTAACCACTGGCTGGATTATGTCGAGAGGCAACGTATCTTTGATTGAATGAAGCATTACATTTAGGAAGAGGAGACACTGCAAGATCAGATATTTTATTGGAAAACAAATACATCTCTGTGAATATTTTACTTATATATTCACTATTAACATATTTGTGATTTCCCCAAATCCTTGAATTAATAATATATCCTCATTATAGAAAACGTAATCTGGTCGCAGTTACTTTTCCCGCCAAATGTATTTTCTATTGCAGGTTAGTTGTATAAAAACATGATTTGTAATTATAATTTGTAAGTTTTGCTATTGCTACATAGCTAATATTAGCATTAACAGCTGTTTACATACCAGTCTAGAAGAAATGTTGTGAGTGCAGCTTGAAACTTCTTTCCTTTATTCGCCAACATCTGTCTCCAGAGGTGGAAAGCAACACCAATGTTAACTCTCGTCTCTATCACGTCTTTTCTTCTACTGAAGTTAGCACGCTAACCAGCTAGCCTCGTCACTTTCCAATACTGACTCACTGTAGCCTCCGTCTGTACTGTAGCTCAGAGGGCGTTTTATAACCCCTTGTATTATAAAGACAACGATGGTGGAAGCGCTTGTCAAGCAACAATCACCACCTGCTGCTCCAGGCAAGAAACCACGTTCAGCAGCAGAGGAAACTTACAAATAGCCTCTTTAAATGTAAGAAAAGGAAAGGAAGGAAAAATCCTCACATTTCAGACTGTGGAACCATCATATATTTGTTTTTTTCAATTGTTGTAGCTCTACTGTCAGTCCAGATGTTTTTAACCCTTGTGTTTCCATAGGCTTCCATTCATTTCCACATGGCATGAAAATCTATTAGCAGAGTCTTGACACTTGGTAGAGTTGTGTAATTGATCACAGTAAGCATGAAGTCTGCATTCAAGTGCCTTTATTGTTTCTAAGCTCTGGTAATTGATTTTCTTGCTGAAATGATTGGAAACCAGTGGAAGGAAAAATAGACTGAAAACCAAAGAATATATTTGGGAATCAGGCTCAGTGAAAAATGTTAAGTTTATATAATTTATAGTTAAAGAACTAAAAGTTGCAAACATATATATTTTTTAAGACGGTAAATTAATTCATTTGAGCTGCTCTCGTCCTATGTGCTGATCAAAAACTGCTTAATGAATCATAAAGCTCTCATGCTAATAAGCTTATTGTTGCTGTGTACTTTCTCATTGCTTTACTTTATCGCACCACTCTCTCAGGCATTCCTGCAAAAAAAAAGTTCTTCCAATTAAGAGAAAATGCAAGTTCAGCTTGTCAGACACGAACACCAGTCCAGTCTTTGTACAGTTGCCTGCTGATGTTCCAGATGTCACACTGTTGTTGCAGCCTTACCTTGGCTTGTCGAGCATCCTGCGTGTAGCCGTGTGCATCTCACTGCTGCGTCTCACCAATTAACAAGCTATGGAGCACCACCAGCTCTCCACATGTTAGCTTTAACTGTGACGGCCGTTGGCTAATTTTAAAAGCCACTGTGTAAACTGCTCCTGTCTCTAAAATCCTAACAACACAGCAAAGAGCAATAAATCTTGTGGTCTGAAGGTGTTTTATTGGATAGGAAAGCTCTTATTCTGCCTTTCAGTCACTGACATTGTCCTTCTCCCCTTTTTCCATTAAATTGTTCCGTCTTCTTTAACAACCCCTGAAAACCCACCGTTTCTTTTCATGCTTCTTTCTGATGTGTGGTCTTTGTCTCGTTTAGCACTTACTACTGTACGGCTCCCCACCGTCCTCTCTTGTCTTCATCCGGAGAAGCCTAGTGGACCATCATAATACAGAATGTCATGCTAATTGAACTTTACATCTATAGCCAGTAGGCCTTTAGATCCTCGGCCAACGTGCCCCTGATTGTCTTAATACCCACTTTTATTTGCATTTCTGTGCTTTTGTGTCTCAACATGAGAGTTGGGGAAAAGAGGAAACTGCAAATGATTTGAGTGCAGCCTCATGGCTCGAGAGCCCGAGGGCTGACAGTTGTGAATGCCAGGACTCAGACAACAAGCCAACAGCTCTGGTCTCTTCTGAAGTCTGATCCAACCGCTGAGCGGGGTGGCGGCGGCGGCGCGGCGGCGGCCACCAGGGGATCTGTGTGTGCCTGTAATGAAATGACATTTCAATAATTACTGGATTGAAGGATTAAATCCATCTTCATAGAAGCTGATGTGAGAGTTGATTTAAGCTTGATAGATCCATTGTTATGATAAGAGAAAGGGTCATTACATTAATGTAGCTCGACACCAACAACAACAAAAAAAAATTGTACACCCTCTCTCTCTCTCTCTCTCTCTCTCTCTCTCTTTCTTTCTCTCTCTCTCTCTCTCTCACTCTCTCTCTCTCTTTGTTTTTCAAGCAACTCAATGTGTTTCTTTCAAAATCTATATCCTGACGGCCTCGGGGAAAGATTTTTTAAGCCTCCTCCAAAAGCCAAGTTGAGAAAATATTTGAGAAGAAAATCATTTGATTTGTCGTTGTAGTGCTTGGCTGACAATACATTTCACAATTCATTCATTTTATTACCATAGCAACCAGTGTACAAATTTAATTCCTAAGCAATAGAAAAACCACACTGTAGAAAAAAAATAGCTAGCAGCACACACAAAGCATAATTATGGCTATTATTATAACTTTTAATAATATGGGTGCAGTGATAAACAGTGGAGACGCTGTCATCAGATATTGTGTTATTGATACTGTGTTTGCCTTTATTCACTCCCTCTGTTAAACCAGTTCACAGCTGTGTTCAGTCCTCTACAGCTGCTGATTGACTGATTGTTGTTTCCTGACAATAATGGAGATGCACAGTATTCTTTCCTCTTTTAAACCACTAAATGTGGACGGCACTAAAGCGCCTTCTCGACACCTTCGCAGAATGTCTGTCGATAAATTGTGTAGTTGCCCTCGTCTGACCTCAAATCCACGCTGATATTTCTTTCTTCTCCCTCCGACTATTTTGAAGCTCAAGCTGCGGAGCGTTGTTCATGTTAATGGACGACTCGTTGTACATGATCAGCTGTGTGACACACCTGGGCCGCCTATGATGACAGCGATAAAAAGTATAAAAGAAATCAGTATAAAAATCCTTGGACATATGCTGATCAGTGTTCCCGGCCATTTGAGCTGTTTTTTTCAAATCTTTGATTGGATGAAAAACTGGAGTTGGGTTGTTAGAATTTGGGATACTTTTTGTACTGTTAGGGAAGTTTCCACCTGCTAAATGAGATGTTATCAAAGTGTAAGGCAGATGCAGGAGCCTTGCAGGGGAGGCCCTGAGGAAGACACGTGAGGCACAGATACTGAGTGAAGGTGAAAAGGACAGGTGCGTGCAGGTGATCTAAAAGCAGCAGGGAGTTATTGTAGTCTGGCCGGCTTATCAACACGATCAACAGCTTCTGCAGCAATCAATGTAGGTTGCTTTAAAGCTCATTGTGCCCAATTGCTGCAATTTGCTCCTCATAACTTTAGAAGGTTTTTAATTTTGAAGTTTTCTTCAGGATTAAACTGATGCATTGATAGTTGTCCGTTCATGCCCTTGTACAGAGCAGAACAACACCTGCTAATAGTTTCTGTTGGTGATCTTAAATTTCCAAAATGTAAACAAATACGGGCTTTAATACGGGGTTCAAGTTGTAACCGACAGTGTAAATCACTGTATCCATGGTGACATTTAGGGATTATACAAAAAAAGTTGTTTAATTTCATGGTGTTTAAGCTCATATAAATAGGTTTGACAAAAAAACCCAAGGCTGTCCTCCTGTGGAAAAACTCCTCAGGTCGTGGTGCAGCGGCTCATTATGACCCATAGTTATGTTTTATTGTGAGGCGACCTTTAGCAGCTGTAGTAATAATGACGGGAGCAAAGGAGGAAGTCAGGTGACAAAGGGGGGTCACTACTCAGTGGATTCCAGTTGTTGCAGGTTTGGTTTAAACTTGCATATAATTTTTTGTACTTTACTAATCAACACTGTGTTTTCATTCACTTCGCCACAGCTGGCTTAGACTCTGCTGAATGCACCAGCCGGAAGATGTGCAGAGAATTGCTGGATATTTTTGTATCTATCTTGATGGTGGATCTAACAATACATTATAAAAAACAAAACAAAAAAACATGTTTAGTGGATATTATAGCATCTTGTAAACATGTCAGAGGGCCAAGAAACCATCTAATTAGTCAGTGTAGGAGGCAGCGGTACATATGGACATGCCACATAACTGACTGTAGCTATAAACAAGAATGTGGCATCTCAGTCAACATGCCAGATTTAATAAGGACTGAAATGCATTGTTGGCTCGGCTCCATTTGAAGTCGTATGTTATTCTCCAGCAGCAGATGTGAGTATTACAGTCTAACTAGTCTACGAGGAAATGGAAGAGGATGTGTCTGCTGTCAACTGGGAGCAGCATGTGAGAGGCAGAGGCCCTGATCTGAATGTTTAAAACTCTTAGTAATGAATGGATATGAGTTTAGCCTCATCTTTTAATCTGTGCATCAGACATAGACCGGCCTTACCAAGATCCAACAGCCGTGTTTTCAACCACACTAATGATGTGGCTGTGTGAACGGTAATGTCAGTCTGTCCACCGCTTCGGTCCAGACTGAGCGATATCAACAAATATATTGGAGATGTGGTGCAGACATCGATGGTTCCCAGAGGATCAATCGTCGTCATCATCACGTCAAAGTTTTCATTTCCGACCAAATACCTGCGAAACTAACGACGCGCCCATCAGCCTCTCCTGTAGTATGTGTTTAGTGCTAATTAGCAAACAGCATGCAAAAGCACTGATACTGTCTTAAAGGAAGATGAATGGACTGACTGCTGCCTGAACAATTCACCACAGCATTACATCAACTATAACTGCAGCTCATATTCACAAACTGTCCATAATGGATCTGTTTACACGGTCTGTTGCTTTCTCAATGATACACTCCACATTTTGACTTAGTTGAAGAAAGCGATGTGTAAAAACTGTTTAAATAGAGACGATGCAACTTAAAGCATCTCTGAGAGTCAACAAAGCAGCGGTGTCATTTTACATGTCTGCTGTTAGGTTTTTTTTTAGACGTATAAGTGCTCTGGAGCAAAACCAATAAACACAGCTTTCCTTTGGCGCTGTGCCTCCTCTGTCCTTGCTCTCCTCTGTCAGTGTGAGTGTGTGGGGTGTTATTATACATATCAGGCTCCACTAAATTAACTATAAGGATGTTCAGTAATTGTAATTAAATTTACCACTATAAAAGTAAATCTACCACTAAGATTGTTAAAAATGAGAACAGAAACTTATCTGATGATAATCACGTAAAATATTTTTATTCAAATAAGAAATCGCCTGATGATGATCAGGTGATTATGCTGATCACCACGGCTCCAGCTGCTAATTCTTCACTGATAAATGAGAAATGTCATGAATTCCTTTTGTGGTTTTTTTTTTGTTCAGCTTTAACTAATCAGTTAGAAACATTTGGGTATGAACATGCGAACTAAAACAAACAAAACTGGGGCGTTAGCTGGTAGGAAACTAATAAGAAAATCATTTGGTTCATTGGCCCGGAGCTAAGTGACAGAGAGCCTGAGTCCCCAGTGTAATTAAGCCGAGGTTTTAGCTCATGACTCATCAGCCTGCACAATTTTTGTTATGCACGAAGCTGTGTGACGGCAGTCGAGGGCTGCTGGTGATTACAATCCTGGAAAGGTGTAGGCAGAAAACCTGTATTTAAAATCAACCCTGTGGCTGCACCGAGCAAAACAAAACCTCCGTAAACTCCTGACAACTTTTATTCTGCTGGGAAATGAAAGAGGGGAATTGTCTGAAAGTTTTGAGAGATTTTGTTTTTGTTGTTGTTGTATTGCTATCACCGGTAGAAGGTGGTTGTTATGTGGGATGAAGGCGGGTGCTGCACCGGCAGGAGTGAAGGCGCTCTTGTGCAGAAGCTTTCCGAGCGATGTTCCTGTAGTCCAGGGGGTGATTGCAGTCGGGCGATGAACGTCTGCCGCTAACTGACAGACATCACTTTGTATCAGGAAGCTGATCGCTCTGCGCTCCAGAGTGCTGTGTCAATTAAAGAGCAGCAGCACAGGCAGGTGGAAAAGAGGACAGCCTCATTTCTGTGCTGCAGCAGTCTGGAGATTGGCTTCAGATTGCTGCGGGCACTGACTCTATTCAGCCAACTCTCTCTTTGACTGGTTCAATCACCCAGACACAGCAGGCGGCTGGATAGGAGGAAGATTTCATCCATATCAATACCATGTTTTCGGAGGTCTTTAAAGCGTACGGTGTCAAAACATGAAGCTCTGTGGGATAATGTCAGAATCTTTCACTGCATGAAAATGCATTTGTGTTTCGTGAACCCCGAGGGTACGTTCCTCTAGTCTGATACCGTGGACACCCCCTCAGACAAAATCAAGACATCTAACAGCCCTGTTGCCCCCTGGATGTTATTTTAAATTGTTGTTTACAGTTTTTCAATGCAGGGAAAATCACTGTAGATGCATAGATAGAAGCAAGTGTCAGTGTCTGAGCCTCGGTAATGTCAACACATATTTAACAGTTCAGCATGGAAAAGTCAAAGTTTTTGCATTTTATCGTCACTGAAAATGTTTTAAAATAATGATGATGTGATTTTTGTTGGTCTTGTACCAAACAATCATGTTCCTTTACGTCTGGAGAGAATGATCTGTAGGTCGGGGGCGTCTCTGTAGCACCACCACACTGATGGTGCTCACAATGCAAAACAATGTCGTGACACATTTGACCTTTTATCAAAAACAGTTGCAGCTCCTGTGATTTGGATATTTCAATATTAGATATTTCGATTATATTTCGATTAATTTTGCAGCTCTAAATGGATGTTTAACTTTCGCTATTCGAAGTTCTCATTTGCACTGTAGCCAATGATGTACAGACACCTATCACTGGATTACTCTGGTGCTGAAGGGAATGATTTATAGACATTTCTTCTCAGTGGACACGTGACTTAACAACATTCTCAGGAAGTGTAAGTCCCACTGAATGTAAATACAGACAGAAGACAGACGTACAATTCTTGACACAAATTGCAGCAGATGTTTGAAGTCTGAAAGCCTGTGATCTGGGCTGTAAACTTCACTCCTCATACTGTCACCCTGACGACTCCCTGGTGACCCTTCCACTTTTCAGCCTCCCTGCACCCGGTGCACTCTGGTCCTACTAACTTTTTAAATTAGATTTTCTTCTTTGAAGCTGACTGTGGAAGTGCTCCAGCATCTTTGCCCTCACCCTCTCATACTGAAACTGTCTGGCTCTGTCAAGCCAGAGGTCGCGGTTGATTTTGATCATTATCATACAGGACGGTGGTAATTCATGGAAATATTTATGGGTGAATAATTGTAGCTGATGGGTTTTGTGAAATTATGAGTTGAGCCACTGGGGAATCATTTTAGTTGAGGGAGAGGAATATACTAATGATGGTTTAGGGAGATCAGTTGGATTTGTGAGAACACATCAGCCACTGACTGAAGCACTTGCCGGTGTGGCGATGAGCTAATTTAGACCTAGCATGTCTGCTGGACATTTGATAAACTCTATAATGGACGGCTGGTGTGGACGGAGAGTGCAGGGGGCAGACTTATCTCCAAATGACTCTCTGACACTCCCAGCAAGAGGGCGAGACGGGGCAGAGAGACACAGTTGAGGAACCCGCTCTTATCTCTATCCTCGGATAAGAGAAGGTGATTTTTAATAATAAATTCCACTGTCCGTGTTCTGCTGCCCTCTGAGCAAGATGAGTCACATGGAGAAGTTTTACTGAAGTTTTTCTAACATCATTTCATCCTTCCGGGATGGAGTTGCACCTCAGAAAGAAAGAGGGTAATTTACTGCCTCAGCTCCTTCTGCTTCTCATTCACAAAATGCAATAAGACTCCAAGCTGTGTTTGGAAAGAGGTTTTCAACCCCATACAGTGTTATGTTGCAGCTACATTTTCAGTTCAATCTCAAAGTATCCGAAAAAACTGCTTTGCTGGCTAAAAGAACATTGAGGCTTATAGCGGTGGAACAAAGGCCAAAGCAGATGATGAAACCTGAGATGCAACTGAAGTTGTATTTGCTGAGTAAGCAAGGACACGAGATACTGTGGAGGCTGGATGCATTAATGCGCTCCATATGGACGGTATGGAAATGATATGTCAAGGAAAAGCTTCGATCTTTTTGTTTTGTAGCTTGTTGAAGTTCTGTCTTCTCACGTGGCTCTGAGAGGAAATGTCGGACCACACTTGACGTACATTGTTCTCCAGGGAGCGCGGGGGTCGCGGGGGTCGCGGGGTCGCGTCCTCCATGTGAAGTGTCTGTGTGAAATGCTGCAGAGACGTCGTGTGCAGTGCGGCTTTTGGAGAGCCAAATGTATTTAGGCAGATTAGTTTCATTCATGGAGTACAGTAAATCCATGGATGCACTACTTGATAATTTACTTTATTGACCTTTTATGTTTTGCATGCTGTTAGCGTCATAAGCTAGCCAGCTCTGGTTTTTTTTGAATATATGGATTTTTTACACATTCTACCGACCTGTTAGACACATACATGCTGGAGACAAGAGTCTTATGGTTGTTAGAGAGGACGAAGACACAAAGAAGCTTCAAACTGCTCACAGTTCAAACAGGAGAGACTAATACGACACAAAAGAGGATGAGAAAGTTGAAATAAAATTGATTTTATTGTGAACAGAAGGAATAAATCACCATGGGAAGAGGTGCTTCCTATCAGATGAAGCTGATGAGGAATGGAGCTCGAGGACGGGAACACCTTCATGAGAGGGAAAGTTCTGATGGGATGGTTTGATTGGAGACGGTCAGGCATCCACAGCTGAGGTGGTGAAGGGGTGAAGGTGGGTCACGGATTCTTCGTGGTGCTGGAGTGACAGCTGAATGACAGCGGAGAGAGAGAGAGAGAGAGAGAGAGCACTTTTAAAGTCTGACAGCTTACGAGTGATTGGCTGAAGGCCCCCGTGTCCGTCTGTGATTGGATGAAGACAGAACGAGCTGGTGGAGCAGATAGTTGGAAACGGTGCTTGTGACACGAGTGAGGAGAGAAGTTTCTCCAAGCTTCATTACCACTGACTGAAGGCCAGGATCAAGGCCTCGTGGCTCAAAAGCATCTTATGGTTGAGAGGATTATAGACTGAAATGATCTTATGAACCTGTCTAAGTTTAAGAGGTGTTTCCTCAAAGCATCGTAACTGAAAACTCTCTGTTCACGAGCTCCAGAACCTGCAGCAGGAACCAAACATTACATCCTTTATTTAAGTTTTAGTTATTTCTTTCATTTTTAAGCCTTTGCTTTCATCAGGAACACAGATGCTCTTTGTTAAGTGATGTTTGATAGAAATAAAAAAAAAAAATCAGTGCCAATATTTAAATAATTTTAAGAAACCAACACTGACATGCACAAATTAATTCAGCAATTAATTTGCACAGCTGACCTGCAGTTTCTATCATCGTCCTCCCCAACCTTTCCCTCTCCCATATTAATAAGTGTATTCAGCGTCTTCTTCTTCACTCTCGGACGTCCTGATAGTGTCATTTCTAAAAGCACACAGCACATACTGTAACTGCATTGTTGATGGTTTGATTCCAGCCTTGTGCTTTATATTATAAACCCTCTCTTATCTTGTTTCCTGTCCATCTCTACCCTGTTTTTTCAGACAGACAGAAATGTCCAACAACATAATGTTTAAAAAAAAAAAAGGAAAGAAAAGAAAATCCTCTTAACTTCTAAGACTTATCGTTATATAACTTATAACCCAAACTGTTCTCAGAGGTTGTTTGAAATCATAGAGAGCCTGTATGAACTTATTAGTGCATTTAAAAGAACATGGGTAAAGACGAATATAAAAAGAAGATGCTTATCTCCTCCAATGAGTGAACCTGTGGATGAGTTGTGACAATGAATTAAAAATATGTAGTTTGTTTGGCAAATAATAATAATAATAAAAAAGTTTAAAAATATGGTGTTAAATAAATATAAAACCGAGATCGCATAAACTGCATAAACTTAACAGTGAACGTGTCTAATCCTGGCGGCAAAAAGTTTCTTCTCGTTGTCTCTGACTGCACAGTGGCAGCGAGAGGGTTGCAGACTCACGTAACGTTATGTAAAGACAGTACGAGTAATAAGCTTCAGCTTCAGCCTGCGCCTTTTCGTGTTTTATTTCAATTTGTGAATATTAATAAGGACTGAAATAAACAACCTCAGTAGCCTATGTGAACATACTCCTGTTATGAGTCCACCAGATTTGTTTTGCAAATTTGTGGCACCAGCGTTTTTCATGGTGCTCAATTGTGCTGAGGAATAATTGTTTTACATAAAATCATTTCATTCCCCTTCTGTCACTCAGCAGGGAGCAGAGAGATGGATAAAGATGATTTGGAATCAATAATAATCCTACACAAGCAGTTTTATCTTTATATGCTCCCTCCCTAGAATTCCTCAGAGTTGTGTTGTGATGTGATGTGCAAGCGTAGCGACAGGCGGGGAGTGACTCAGGCTCGCGGACCTGAGCACATCCCTCCCCTGTCGGTGACCCCGCTAATCGCATCAGAAGCGGTCCGGTGCTAATCATTTCTCCCCTGAGACACTGCACACGGCAACTCGGACGAGTTTACGAGTTCCAGCAGAATGTGGTTGTGCATCAAGCCAGCTGGAGCAGACGCACACCAGCCGAAGGAGAGGTTCAAAGAAATCACAGTCTGATCCCCCGAGGAGCGAAGCCCCGCGCCGAGGTCGAGCGACTTCTCCTCCAGATTGTCAACCGGCAGCTGAACTGTGTGCCAGGACGGGCCCAGATGTCGCCGTACAGACAGCTTCGCCGTCTTCCTCTGTGGCGAATCTGTCTGTGTTGAAAATGGGACAGGGGTTTATTTTTGTCACACTCTGTCTCTGAGGTTGCCAAAGATGTTTCTCCACCAAAGTCCAAACATTTTCTGCCAACTTCTCGCTTTGACTTGCTATGTATCTCTCTCATACCACTCATTAGTTCAGAGTGTGTCGATGTGAGCTGTTATCATCCCGCTTGTGTTGTCTGCTCGGCTCCAAATGATGCACATGGTGACTCTTACACATGAAAGTGTAGTTTTTGCATCTGAGCGAGGAGTGTTTTGCAATTTCTATAGAGGAGAAATCTCCCAGAACTACAGTCGGAGCCGCACTCTTATGTCACTCTGCGCTGTGTTGCCAAAGCACAAACAGAAAAGTGAGTGAAGCACTTTACAGAAACTCATTCTCAGTCTAAACTCATCTCTGTTTAATTAAGTCAGATGACTGTTGGACTGTGCCTCGGCATGATTTCACCAAATCAAAACAGCTGTTTGTTGAAAAGGTGCCAACGTCTCAGCTGAAGTCTGTCTATCTGATCTCATTGTGACTCATTAAAGCACAGAGCTTTGACAGCAGAGAAAAAGAAATTACACATGTCTCTTATTTGAGCCCCCATTTAAATGTCAAACATAACCACTGTGCACGACTATCTCTTCCTTCTTTACCATTCCTGAGACCTCTGCTGCTCGTTTTGTATGCACCGTCCATCCAACTACGATTAAAAAAAAAAAAAAAATGAAAAATGAAAAAAAAAAAAGTCTGCTTGTTTCCCGGCACCCAACAGCAATCCAACGTGCCTGGAATGAAGACAGCTGACCTTGGGAAAGCTAAACACATCCTCTGGGTGCCAGCCTGCTAAAAACAAAACCAAGCTTCCAGCCAAGGGGCTGATTATTTTGGTAGAAAGGTGCGATGGAAAGCAGGAGATAGGACACACACAGAGAGGAGTGCAGTCAGCTCTTGCTGAGACACGTGCACACAGAGTATATCCAGTGCAACCACCTTGACTCTGAATATTTCTGTCATTTCACATCATTTCACAGGGGAGGGGGGGAGGGAGGAGGGGGGAGGAGGAAAAGAAGTTTGAGTGAAAGCCACCCAGAATGTTTTTTCAGCTTCTCTCTGCCAGTCTCAGTCGAGGTCAGGCCCCCTATTACTGCCACCCTGCAATCATGGATGAGGAGCAGCCACCGCTGAGTGAGATCCAATCATCGGTGCCTTTGTGCACAACACGGAGTGACCTGCCGTGCTATGAGAGAGTGGCGAGGGGTTAGAGAGGGGTTGGAGTTGGCTTTTAGTGAGGAACATGGCCCCAAGCAGACTAGACCCACCTCTCTGCTTTATTCTCTGGAGTGTGGCAGATGAAATAGACTCCACTTAAACAAGCCACAAGATTCTGAAAAAAAAAAAGAAAAGTAGCACGCTGTTGTGTTTAAGTGTTTTTACACTCTAATTACAAAGTCAGCTGATATTTTTAAATTAGGCGTCAAAATAAAATGCAGAAGATGCAACAAGACAATAGCATCTAAAATGATTCCTGCCGGAGCTGGACTGTTGGATACCTTCCATATTAATGTGATGTCAGCGTTACGGATGAAATACAAATCAGCGCTGGCTGAATTTTCCTGCTTACAGTCAAGTGCAGACTGTGGCCTGCAATACTCAATATTCTTTTATGACTGCAAAGATTATTTTTTTATAATGAAAAATTCACACACTCGCCGTGAAGCTTCTCTACTGTCTCTCTCCTCCATGAACATACAGCGCAGTGTCTGCAGTATTTACGTTGTAAGGTCGATCAAGACTAAATATACAGATGGCCATGCATATGCTGTGCACTGAAAGCGACCGGCTGTGTACATTTACCACATTAAAAAACAAACTCACTGTGTTCGGATTCAGAAAACATGCTGTATAAAGACGGAGCTGAATATTTCCCTAATCCTTATAGACAGAAAAATGACACAGGCAATGAAAAACTGCTAAACTCTTCCCTTGTCAATACCCTTGACAGTGATGGTAATGATATCAATTAATGAGTTTACAAGTGTCGATGCCAGATTACAAAGGTTCATCTCGTTATTGGTTTGATTGATGTTTTCACTGCGGTCAAATGAAAACAAGACCAACGCTCTGCAGCCGTGCTAGCAGCTCTGTGCGGTCGTACTTCCTTTAAGCTAAATGCAGCATGCTAACATACTTATAGTGACAATGTTAGCATGCTGACATTTAGCAGTTAGCGCTAAACACAAAGTACAGCCGAGTTTGTCATGTTGCGTCATAAACCTAGATTAAAGTAAAAGTATGTAAAGTGTCATGTAAATGCAGCAACAGTTTCAGCCACATTTCTGCAAAGGAAATGTTAATGAAAGTATTAAAGTCACTTTCCATCTACTGCTGTTTTGTGGATATTAGGAGTCGGCCACATCAAGATAAACAGCTTGGGGCCAACAATGCAAAGTGCTATTAAACCAGAGAGAAGACGGTGTAACGAGATGACACAATTAAAAGAGCGCCAGTCAAACATGTACTGACGGAAAACCATGTGGAGAATATGGAAATATGGCATTCGTATTTGTTGCAAGTATTAATGCCATGAACGTTTTTCATCTCGTCACTAACATGTGACAGTTTGATCAAATACTCCACACACATCACAGTTCTTCCCTGAAGTCCGTCTCCATTGCACTTTGTCATATTTAGTTTTTATCAATGCACCAACTTCTCCACCTCAGCCGAACGTAAAAAGTCATTTTTGGAACATTTGACTTGAGAATTGCTGGCAGGTTTTTTTTTTTAAATGCTAATTGAAAATCTGCATAAAGGTAGATAGAAACGCTCTTAATGTCTTTATACCATCTTTAATGGCAACGCAGCCAATAGATGTGAAGGAGGCAGTTTACTCTGAATAAACTGTATATATCCATCCAAAGAGGCAAACAGGAAAATGAATCAATGATCCCAACACATAGCAGCTCACAGACAGTAGTAAAAAGTATGTCATTTGCTTTTTGATAATAATATATTTCGATAAAATCCCCTGTGGAAAAAGAAAATAATCACTATAATTACACGGTGGTTCAAGTCCAGGCAATCCCCTCTCTAATGTCCCATTAGCCTAATGCAACATTATGTTGCTAATGAGACCAAGATTTTTTCACTGTGTGGCCACAGTGTTATTCTTATTAATTGAGCTTTCAGCACGTGATCCATCCACTGTATGTTCCAGATGAGTCAGCCCCGCATGGGCGACCAGCTACTCTGTAATTGAGAAATCACGACGCTCTTATGGAAATTGCAACAACCCTTACGCATTCGGAGCGGATGACCGCTGTGATTGGCTGTTATTTTACACTTCAGGGTTGTTTTTGTTTTTG
The DNA here is from genome assembly GCF_002814215.2 of Seriola lalandi dorsalis. Lineage (NCBI taxonomy): Eukaryota > Metazoa > Chordata > Actinopteri > Carangiformes > Carangidae > Seriola > Seriola lalandi. Next base: position 3,003,308 of record NW_019525134.1, on the reverse strand, counting down.
TGGTCTGAGGTGTGACGTCAGCAGAAGACGGGCTGCAGAGCCGACACAGGAGCAGACAACAGGAACGATCCTCTCTCTCTCTCTCTCTCTCCCTCTCTCTCTCTCTCAGTGGAGAGAGGGCGTGAACTAATGGCTCTTTAATTTCTAACAGCAATCAGTGTCATTGCTCCAAACTGGAATATTGAATGTTCAAGACGCATTCTGTCTTTGGGATTTGAAATAACTGATGGTGACACTCAGCGAATGTGGCTAAACAACTCCACTTAGCATAATGACTAATTACAAAGCGTTTGTCGGGATGTGACAGTCTTACACGCCCTCGCAATAATAGAAGACGAGGTTGGTGCCACCATTAATACAGTAGCTGCAGATAACCTTCAGTCCCTGCAGAGGACTCTCACACAAATTGACTGTGTGCTCTGCTTCCTTATCAGCTCACTGACAACTCTCCCTTTATGCTATGATTTTTTCATTACACAAGTCAATGATTTAGTTGTTTTAACTTGAAAGAGAACAGATTTGTGCACGCCCCGCCCCCCTCATGGGAACAAAGAGGAATGGCTGTGGAGTGATGCATTAGTATAATGAGATGGTTGGATATTTGCAGCGTTCATTTAACACCGGCGACACGGCCTGCAGCTTCTGACTCCACACATCTGGCGCTGCGGAGGATCTCACTTGTGAAGGGAGTTTCCCGTTTCTGAAGATTTCTGCGATGATATCTTCATCTTATTTAATCTTGTTACATCTGGATTTCAAACAGCTTCTTATGTTCGGTCAGTTTCATATGGTGGAAATCATGTTGTTTGTTACCGGGGGCAACTCAGCGGCCAAGACATGATGTCCAGCACAAAAGAGATTAACCACGGTCCTCCTCTCTGACTGACAGACCCAGACCTGAACAGACCAGCTCAAGCTTTCATCGCCTGTGGACACCTGGTCTAATTAAAATAAATTCAAACAAACCGCGGCACGGTGGTGCAGTGGTCTTCCTGCGTGGAGTTTCCATGTTCTCTGCATGGCGGCGTGAGTTTTTTGCGGGTACTTCCTCCCACAATCCAAACACATGCACGCTAGGTGACTCTAAATTGCCTGTAAATGTGATTGTCTCTAAACGTCAACTCTGGCGGCCTGACCAGGGTGCACCCCACCCTCACCCAGAGTCAGCTGGGATTGGCCACCCACCTAAAAGGATAAGCGGTATGGCTAATGGATGAAGAAAGAAAACTGCATTGAAACTAAATTAACTAAATGTTTTTTAAATTGAAATGTTACTCAAATTGTTCGGTCCCACTTAAATGTCTAGATTCTTTCTAAAATCGTATCACCTCTTAGATTAGAGTTTGGATTGAATTTCTCATTAACGGCCTGTTTATTTTGGCTCTTTCATAAATGCTAATGGTGCAGAGTGGAGTCTTGTTTGGAGTGTAATGTATACGTTTGTGAAAGGTGTAAAGGAGCATAGAAACCACACAGAAGGATTTACAGTAAGTCTCGGTTGATTCTTTCATTCTATTGGACTTTTGTTTGTTTTTGTTTCTTCGTTTTTTTGCTGCCACTGCCGTTGGGTTTTGTCGTATCAATAAAGCAAAAATAAGAAACAAAAAAGTCTCTCCTCCGAGCTGGTACAGAGGGTGCTCCAGTCTTCCTGAATGTTGTTCTAAAGTCTCTTTTGATAGATGAGAGCTTTTTCTCCCAAGAACCTTCTGCACACAAGTTTGTGCAGATGAGAGATCTCTGTCATGGAATATCAAGTGCTGATTTACTGTATAATAGATTCAGAGATAATACCTCCTGCTGTCCTGCCACCTGTTCTGTCAGCCCGAGAGTCGTGTCGCTGCACACAGATCCACGGCTCGTTTACCAGCTCGCAGCACTTCAAAAACAAGCACATCCCTATTAACCAGTCAAAGACTTTCCGAATCAGCTCAATCGTAGGGAACCGCCTGCCTGAAGGCTGCTCACACGATCACAGTGATGGGATGGGATAAGTTGGTAGAAGATGTAAATGTAGCGGTGGAGCTTTCGTCCATCCAGCCTCGGTATCTTCCTTGTCTCCGTGTGTGACAGTGATGAAGTGCCTTAGCTGGGCTTCTTTGGCTCCTTGCTGAAAAATGAAGCCATTAGTGGCAGAGGGAGAGGAGCTGAGGCGCTGAGGCGGCCGAGGCTCGTGGGCACGTGAAGGCCTTCCCAGTCTTCCCGCTCTTGTTCTACACCGGCCTTAACAGGACCATCCATCTTAATCAGAGCGCAGTCCATGCAGCACTTGGACGAGGCGATTTTTTTTTTATTCACCAAAATGACAAGATCATCATTTCACGAGTAAACGAGCCAGAAACAAAAAGGTTGCGAAAGTCGAGAACAAAGAATGCATTCATGGTCGATATAATAAAATCAATCAAGTCATATCAAAGATAAATCAATACTTTCCCTATTCTCCACTGTCACGTGTTTTGTTGCTACAGGCTTTGTGTCATCCTCTTCCTCTCCTCCTTCCCCTGTCTTGATGTACAGTGTGTGTGGTATACGACGTTGCTTTACAGCTTCAGGTGAGTCCAGGAGATCAGAGAGTTTTAAAGAGGAATTCAACCCCCCCCCCCCCCCCCCCCCCC
>NW_019525134.1:2996400-3000676 GCF_002814215.2 Seriola lalandi dorsalis | reverse complement strand
AGCTCACCTTTCAGTGTGCCGCTAAATGTTTGTGGCTTATTATGTGTTTGAATTGGTTGTTGTAGGAATGTGTGTGTGTGTGTGTGTGTGTGTGTGTGTGTGTGTGTGTGTGTGTGTGTGTGTATGTGTATGTGTGGAATGATGGTAAAGGTTCCTTCATGGGCTCGACACGGTGGAAGTGAAGAATATTCTACTTTCATATTTTATGTTATTAAATGTGAGCTGTGTGTATAAGAATTACACGCTCTCACCACCGTGGACAGTGCAGTAATAAATCAGCAACAACCCAAATCCTCCCAAATGGAGGTTCGCGGGAAGATTGGACGTTAAATCATTAACACGAAATGAGACTTCCAAAGGAATACCAAGTGTTCCTCTGTCAGTTCTTCTTTTCCTCCATCAGCTGATCTCTTTCTCTCCATCTCCACAGAGTTCAGTAATCATGTACGATGCAGCGAGGGTGCCGTCTCCTAAGGATGGCGCAAATGGGGTGTCGCAGCCGGTGGTCCCCGGAGCAGGAACAGCTGCGGGGTCAGGAGCGCCCACGCCGACTGCAGTCCTACAAACTAAAGCTGAGGACGGACAGCCAGGTATGGAGGAGGAGGAGGATGAGGATGAGGAAGAGGAGGAGGAGGAGGAGGAGGAGGAGCCCAAAGCAGAGCCCGTCCTGGTGAAGAAGCCGCACAGAGAGATCCTGGACCATGAGAGGAAGAGGAGGGTAGAGCTGAAATGTATGGAGCTCCAGGAGATGATGGAGGAGCAGGGGTGAGTAGATGTGATGAGCAACTTATAACAATAACACAATGGGCCTCATGCAAGCAGCTCTTAAGAACAGTACATACTCAAAGCTGCTATGATCAGTATCTTTATAGTGACGCTCACGATCAACCTACAAAGAATTAACACGCAGTTGCTGTAGATACGTGCACTAATTCACTCATAAAACTCACTTCACTCACAAAATACACTTCTGGTAGCGCTCACGCATGTATAGCATGACTGTTACATGGCCTGTGTAGACAGCTGGATAGATGAAAACAGAAGTGCATCTTTTCCATCAGTCTGTGCCGCGGACAACAGAGGAGTGTAGCTGAAACACTTTCCTGTTCAGAGGAAGGAAAATTAGCAGATGATCCAGGTCTGAGGTTTGGCTCATGTACAGACACTCTGCCTTCCTTCAGTCGGAAAAATACTTGAGTGTCTTCCAAAATGATAACGCCTTAATCCGAATGACACTAGAGTTTAAATAGATATTATAAATATCAACTAAAATAAAAAGAAAGAACTAAAAGATACTAACAGGTCTTCACACATGCAGCATCTGGCTTTATTTCTGTTACAGCACAGGTGACGACACGTCACTGGCAGCTGTTTTAATATTTTGTTGTTATTTCAAAACCTATAATACGACTGCTGACAGGGCTGCGTCTCTTGTTTTGGTCCGCTGACTCCCGACACCGGGACCTGAAGTTTATTTTATTTGTAATCTCGGGGTGACACGTTCGTGAATGAAGCGCTGCCACGAATGGAACCGAACAGGTAGCCTTTAATAGCAACGTGGGAGCTCTTATTATGCTAATGACCAGATTTCACCTACGCACTCCTACTCATACAGTAAGCAGGTGGCAATTTAAAGAGAGTTCTGGGACTAGAATACGACGGCGTTCTTGCATGAGGTCCCATATGTATTAAGCACAAAAACATTCAAGTAGCATTGAATAAATGTTGTTCCAACGAGCAGGTAAGCTCTTCAGTTGCACTGGGTATTTAATGTCAAGTGACAGAACTGTTTCCACTGAAACAGTAGTTGTTTATCTTTTCCTTACGATTTACTTGCTGGGGAGCCGGTTGAAGTGCACGCCATGAAAACATCGTATGTGCTGTAGAGAACTTGACATTGACAGGTATGTACCTGTAGGGCTGCTGAGTTCACAAGCTGCACCGAAACATTACATTCAAAATCTGTTACCTGCCAAAAGTCATTTTCATCGCAGCCCTGGGAAGAGGGGAAAAACAAGCCCCTGCAGAGGAGGGGAGTAAACATAAGACGCTGTGTTATTGTTAGGAAGTGGTGCATAGCGGTTGTGTTTTGGGGACACGGCTGTTTGAGCAGCATGCTATGGAAATATTATCAGTAGCTGTGATCTGACCAATCCAGCGCCTTTTTTTCAGTCCTGTTAAAAGCAGTGCATTCTGCTATGATGCTCTGACAAATGAAACTAACGTCATGATGTGTGATGCTGCCCTGCTCCTAAGATAACTGTTTCCCAGCACAGGAAACTGTTCGGTATTAAATGAAGGACTCTACAGGGACCATGTTGGCAGGGACCTGGTTACTTCCTGCTTGGCCACCTGCCCCAGATAACATAATTGGCAGTGTTCACAATTAGCAACCCAGTGAAGAATCATGGTCTTTCTCAATGGACCGGTAGCAATAGGCTCCTGTGGAGAATCAGTGAGGTGATGAAGATCCTGACTGTCAGGTAGACAGAAGAGAGAGGCGACTGTAAAGCCCCTTTTCCACTGGTCAAGACCCGCTAACATCAGGCTTTTGTCAGCAATGGAAAAGGGTTCAATCTACATTCACATCCGGGTCAGATGACTCCGCAGTAGACGTGGGTATTTACCAGGATGAACATGCTGATTTCTGCCCCTTTTCCTGTTGTAACTTCTTTCAAAGCACAAACACTGTAAACACAGAATCCAGCACGGCGCTCTTCAACCAGAAACACTGAAATAACTTTTAAAAACACACAATCACCGATCGAAGTGTCTCACACGGAGCCTCCTCTGTGTCTGTGTGCTCTGTAGCTACACATCAGAAGACATCGCTCCCTGCAATTGTGTGCGTCCTCAGTCCGAACAGAAAGGCGAACTCGGCTGGCAGCATAAAAGGTGTTAATTGCCTTTTATTAGCAAGTTTACCTGCGTCTAAAAAACCTATCTTGGTGTAAAAAGGGTATTCGTGTGTCTGGAGTCTCTACACTGCGCCCAAGCCAACAGCGGGACTTAGACAGGATCGACGCTGCACTTGGAATTGAACCGTTGAAATTAAAGGCAGAAATGTCTCACGGTGAAAAAACAAACGTTTGCATATTACTTGAATTCAAGCTGTTGAATTCATGTGTGTGCATCTTAGTGAAAACGATGTGGCTTCAGTAGCTGGGAACAACAAATCCTGGTAATCCCCTGAATCAAGATTGCACCGTGTCTCTTTGCAGCAGTGACATGAATTCTACCTCAGAGATGAAAATAAAACACACACACACACACACACACACACACACACACACACACACGCACATACACACACACACACACCATTGTTAGATACATGTAAGATACATGAAGCTTCACCCATAAGCTGCAGCACGGATGCAACGTTACTCATCCTTGAAGTTTTTGCATATTTGCAGCCAACACTTGAACTTTGCATTAACGGCCTTATCCTCAAGTAATGGTTATTAGTCAGGTTGCCATAGAGACACTCAGTTAAGAACACAGGCCAACCCAGTGTAGTCTGTTTCATTAGCATGATATGTGTCCTCCAGCGCAAAGTTAGGAAGAGCTTGGGTTGCTTTAAAGCGTGTCCATGGAAATTGTGGTGACTGCAGTCGCTCCTAATCCACAATCTGAGGGCCACACACACACACACACACACACACACACACACACACACACACACACACACACACACAGTGCTGCTTGAATAACTACAGCTTGCAGGCAATCTCCAGGCTAACTGAGACTATAATTAATGACAAGCTCTGGGATCCTGTGTTGGTACATTGTAAACTCACTTTCCCACTGATACCAGGTGACATTTTATTCACATCACAATTTGTCATGATAGAAACCTGCAAATCCTTGATAGATGAGGGTGATTTAATTGAATAAAGGGCAAGCTAAGTAATGAGTTGTTTTTTTGGTTAAGGCTTGATATGAGCGGTGACAGGCATCAACCTGAATGTCAGAATGAGGGATCTGCGTTTTGCAGATGCAAAGAAGATGACGCCTAGTTTTTCCTGTGTTCACTTCTGCAGCAGTAATTGAGAAAACTACCTTTCCTGCTGCTGATCGTTCCATTGTAGTGTGGAGAGATGGAGAGGGTTGGAGAAGATGGAGATAGATGGATGAAAGTTTCATTGTCTAACTCATCTAGCCTTCCCTCCTTCCCTGGGCTTGTCAGGTGGTAGGGCCTCATTAAGACTGCAGGGAAATGGTACAGCTATGGCAAACTGAAGCAGCTGAAAGGGGGGGAAAAGGGGGGGGGGGG